>NC_066305.1:8976544-9286080 GCF_905404315.1 Leptidea sinapis | reverse complement strand
AGTCACAATTTTGTGCGGCGGCATTCTTGGATTTGACAAATGATCACAAAATCGTTCTCAGCACCCTCGAGAACCTCGGTTACGATACCCATAATGTAGTTATCATGCTATTGAGGGACGGCCATTTTGGATTTGAAAAATGATCCCAAAATCGTTCTCTGCACCCTCGAGAACCTCTGATACGATACCCATGATGTAGTTATCATAATTTTGAGCGGCGGCCATCTCGGATTTAAAAATGATCCCAAAATTGTTTTCTGCACCCTCGAGAACCTCAGACACGATATCCATATTACTGAAAACATTATTGTTTGCGGCAGCCCTCTTGGATTTCAAAAATGATCATAGAATTGTTCTCTGCACCCTCGAGAACCTCGGACACGATATCCATATTGCTAAAATCATAATTTTGTGCGGCAGCCATCTTGGATTTTAAAAATGATCACAAAGTCGTTATCAGCACCATCGAGAACCTCTGATACGATACCCATAATGTAGTTATCATAATTTTGAGCGGCGGCCATCTTGGATTTGAAAAATGATCACAAAATCGTTCTCTGCACCCTCGAGAACCTCGAACACGATACCCAAAATGTAGTTATCATAATTTTGAGCGGCGGCCATCTTGGATTTCAAAAATGATCACAGAATTGTTCTCTGCACCCTCGAGAACCTCGGACACGATACCCAAAATGTAGTTATCATAATTTTGAGCGGCGGCCATCTTGGATTTGAAAAATGATCACAAAATCGTTCTCTGCACCCTCGAGAACCTCGAACACGATACCCATAATGTAGTTATCATAATTTTGAACGGCGGCCATCTCGGATTCAAAAATGATCCCATAATTGTTTTCTGCACCCTCGAGAACATCGGACACGATATCCATATTGCTAAAATCATAAATTTGTGCGGCGGCCATCTTGGATTTGAAAAATGATCACCAAATCGTTCTCTGCACCCTCGAAAACCTCAGGTACGATATCCATATTGCTGAAATCATAATTTTGTGCGGCGGCCATCTTGGATTTGAAAAATGTTCACATAAACGTTCTCAGCACCCTCGAAAACCTCTGATACGATACCCATAATGTAGGTATTATACTTTTGAGCGGCAGCCATCTTGGATTTGTAAAATGATCACTTAATCGTTCTTTGCACCCTCGAGAACCTTGGATACGAAACCCATAATGTAGTTATGTAGATATCTTGTTACGGCGGCCATCTTGGATTTCAAAAATGATCACAAAATCGTTCTGTCCAATCTCGAGAACCTCGGATACGATACCCATATTTTTGTGATCATAATCTTGCACGGCAGCCATCTTGGATATGAAAAATGATCAGAAAATCGTTCTCAGCACCCGCGAGAACCTCGGATACAATATCAATATGGCTGAAAACATTATTGTTTGCGTCAGCCCTCTTGGATTACAAAAATGATCACAGAATTTTTCTCTGCACCCTCGAGAACCTCGGATACGATATCCATATTGCTAAAATCATACTTTTGTGCGGCAGCCATCTTGGATTTGAAAAATGATCACCAAATCGTTCTCTGCCATCTTGGATTTGAAAAATGTTCACAAGAACGTTCTCAGCACCCTCGAGAACCACTGATACGATACCCATAATGTAGTTATAATACTTTTGAGCGTCGGCCATCTTGGATTTGTAAAATGATCAAAAAATCGTTCTGTCCGCTCTCGAGAACCTCGGATACGATACCCATATTTTTGTGATCATAATCTTGCACGGCGGCCATCTTGGATATGAAATATGATCAAAAAATCATTCTCAGCACCCGCGAGAACCTCGGATACGATACCCAAATGTTTGTGATCATAATCTTGCACGGCGGCCATCTTGGATTTCAAAAATGATCACAAAATCGTTCTCAGCACCCGCGAGAACCTCGGATACGATATCAATATGGCTGAAAACATTATTGTTTGCGTCAGCCCTCTTGGATTACAAAAATGATCACAGAATTGTTCTCTGCACCCTCGAGAACCTCGGACACGATATCCATATTGCTAAAAATCATACTTTTGTGCGGCAGCCATCTTGGATTTGAAAAATGATCACCAAATCGTTCTCTGCCATCTTGGATTTGAAAAGTGTTCACAATTACGTTCTCAGCACCCTCGAGAACCTCTGATACGATACCCATAATGTAGTTATAGTACTTTTGAGCGTCGGCCATCTTGGATTTGTAAAATGATCAAAAAATCGTTCTGTTCACTCTCGAGAACCTCGGATACGATACCCATATTTTTGTGATCATAATCTTGCACGATGGCCATCTTGGATATGAAAAATGATCAGAAAATCGTTCTCAGCACCCGCGAGAACCTCGGATACGATACCCAAATTTTTGTGATCATAATCTTGTACGGCGGCCATCTTGGATTTGAAAAATGATCACATAATCGTATTCAGCACCCTCGAGAACCTCGGATACAATATCAATATGGCTGAAAACATTATTGTTTGCGTCAGCCCTCTTGGATTACAAAAATGATCACAGAATTTTTCTCTGCACCCTCGTCTCGCCATCGTCAAATCGTTCTCTGCCATCTTGGATTTGAAAAATGTTCACAAGAACGTTCTCAGCACCCTCGAGAACCACTGATACGATACCCATAATGTAGTTATAATACTTTTGAGCGTCGGCCATCTTGGATTTGTAAAATGATCAAAAAATCGTTCTGTCCGCTCTCGAGAACCTCGGATACGATACCCATATTTTTGTGATCATAATCTTGCACGGCGGCCATCTTGGATATGAAATATGATCAAAAAATCATTCTCAGCACCCGCGAGAACCTCGGATACGATACCCAAATGTTTGTGATCATAATCTTGCACGGCGGCCATCTTGGATTTCAAAAATGATCACAAAATCGTTCTCAGCACCCGCGAGAACCTCGGATACGATATCAATATGGCTGAAAACATTATTGTTTGCGGCAGCCCTCTTGGATTACAAAAATGATCACAGAATTGTTCTCTGCACCCTCGAGAACCTCGGACACGATATCCATATTGCTAAAAATCATACTTTTGTGCGGCAGCCATCTTGGATTTGAAAAATGATCACCAAATCGTTCTCTGCCATCTTGGATTTGAAAAGTGTTCACAATTACGTTCTCAGCACCCTCGAGAACCTCTGATACGATACCCATAATGTAGTTATAGTACTTTTGAGCGTCGGCCATCTTGGATTTGTAAAATGATCAAAAAATCGTTCTGTTCACTCTCGAGAACCTCGGATACGATACCCATATTTTTGTGATCATAATCTTGCACGATGGCCATCTTGGATATGAAAAATGATCAGAAAATCGTTCTCAGCACCCGCGAGAACCTCGGATACGATACCCAAATTTTTGTGATCATAATCTTGTACGGCGGCCATCTTGGATTTGAAAAATGATCACATAATCGTATTCAGCACCCTCGAGAACCTCGGATACGATACCCATAATGTAGTTATCATACTTTTGAGCGGCGGCCATCTTGGATTTTAAAACTGATCACAAAATCGTTCTCTGCACCCTCAAGAACCTCGGATACGATACCCATAATGTAGTTATCATAATATTGAACGGCAGCCATCTCGGATTCAAAAATGATCCCAAAATCATTCTCTGCACCCTCGAGAATCTCGGACACGATATCCATATTGCTGAAATCATAAATTTGTGCGGCGTAATATAGTTATCTTGGATTTGAAAAATGTTCACAAAAACGTTCTCAGCACCCTCGAGAACCTCTGATACGATACCCATAATGTAGTTATAATAATTTTGAGCGGCGGCCATCTTGGATTTCAAAAATGATCACAAAATCGTTCTGTCGACTCTCGAGAACCTCGGATACGATACCCATATTTTTGTGATCATAATCTTGCACGGCGGCCATCTTGGATATGAAAAATGATCACAAAATCGTTCTCTGCACCCTCGAGAACCTCGGATACGATACCCATATTGCTTAAAACATAATTGTTTGCGGCAGCCCTCTTGGATTTTAAAAATTATCACAGAATTGTTCTCTACACCCTCGAGAACCTCGGACACGATATCCATATTGTTGTTATCAAAATTTTGCGCGGCGGCCATCTTGGAATTTGTAAAATGATCACAAAATTGTTCTCTGCACCCTCGAGAACCCCGGATACGATATCCATATTGCTGAAATCATAATTTTGTGCGGCGGCCATCTTGGATTTGAAAAATGATCACAAAATCGTTCTCAGCACCCTCGAGAACCTTGGATACGATACCCATAGTGTAGTTATCATAATTTTGAGCGGCGGCCATCTTGCATTTCAAAAATGATCACAAAATCGTTTTGTGCACTCTCGAGAACCTCGGATACGATACCCATATTGCTGAAAACATAATTGATTGCGGCAGCCTTCTAGGATTTCAAAAATGATCACAGAATTGTTCTCTACACCCTCGAGAACCTCGGACACGATATCCATATTGTTGTCATCAAATTTTGCGCGGCGGCCATCTTCGAATTCAAAAATGATCCCGAAATCTATCTCAGCACCCTCGAGATACTCGGATACGATACCGATATTTTTGTGATCATAATCTTGCACGGCGGCCATCTTGGATATGAAAAATGATTAGAAAATCGTTCTCAGCACCCGCGAGAACCTCGGATACGATACCCAAATTTTTGTGATCATAATCTTGTACGGCGGCCATCTTGGATTTGAAAAATGATCACATAATCGTATTCAGCACCCTCGAGAACCTCGGATACGATACCCATAATGTAGTTATCATACTTTTGAGCGGCGGCCATCTTGGATTTTAAAACTGATCACAAAATCGTTCTCTGCACCCTCGAGAACCTCTGATACTTTACCCATAATGTAGTTATCATAATTTTGAACGGCGGCCATCTCGGATTCAAAAATGATCCCAAAATTGTTTTCTGCACCTTCGAGAACCTCGGACACGATATCAATATTGCTGAAAACATAATTATTTGTGGCAGCCCTCTAGGATTTCAAAATTTATCACAGAATTGTTCTCTGCACCCTGGAGAACCTCGGACACGATATCCATATTTCTAAAATCATACTTTTGTGCGGCAGCCATCTTGGATTTGAAAAATGATCACCAAATCGTTCTCTGCCATCTTGGATTTGAATAATGTTCACAAAAACGTTCTCAGCAACCTCGAGAACCTCTGATACGATACCCATAATGTACTTATAATACTTTTGAGCGTCGGCCATCTTGGATTTGTAAAATGATCAAAAAATCGTTCTGTCCACTCTCGAGAACCTCGGATACGATACCCATATTTTTGTGATCATAATCTTGCACGGCGGCCATCTTCGATATGAAAAATTATCAGAAAATCGTTCTCAGCACCCGCGAGAACCTCGGATACGATACCCAAATTTTTGTGATCATAATCTTGTACGGCGGCCATCTTGGATTTGAAAAATGATCACATAATCGTATTCAGCACCTCCGAGAACCTCGGATACGATACCCATAATGTAGTTATGATACTTTTGAGCGGCGGCCATCTTGGATTTTAAAACTGATCACAAAATCGTTCTCTGCACCCTTGAGAAACTCTGATACGATACCCATAATGTAGTTATAATAATTTTGAACGGCGGCCATCTCGGATTTTAAAACTGATCACAAAATCGTTCTCTGCACCCTCGAGAACCTCTGATACTTTACCCATAATGTAGTTATCATAATTTTGAACGGCGGCCATCTCGGATTCAAAAATGATCCCAAAATTGTTTTCTGCACCTTCGAGAACCTCGGACACGATATCAATATTGCTGAAAACATAATTATTTGTGGCAGCCCTCTAGGATTTCAAAATTTATCACAGAATTGTTCTCTGCACCCTGGAGAACCTCGGACACGATATCCATATTGCTAAAAATCATACTTTTGTGCGGCAGCCATCTTGGATTTGAAAAATGATCACCAAATCGTTCTCTGCCATCTTGGATTTGAAAAGTGTTCACAATTACGTTCTCAGCACCCTCGAGAACCTCTGATACGATACCCATAATGTAGTTATAGTACTTTTGAGCGTCGGCCATCTTGGATTTGTAAAATGATCAAAAAATCGTTCTGTTCACTCTCGAGAACCTCGGATACGATACCCATATTTTTGTGATCATAATCTTGCACGATGGCCATCTTGGATATGAAAAATGATCAGAAAATCGTTCTCAGCACCCGCGAGAACCTCGGATACGATACCCAAATTTTTGTGATCATAATCTTGTACGGCGGCCATCTTGGATTTGAAAAATGATCACATAATCGTATTCAGCACCCTCGAGAACCTCGGATACAATATCAATATGGCTGAAAACATTATTGTTTGCGTCAGCCCTCTTGGATTACAAAAATGATCACAGAATTTTTCTCTGCACCCTCGTCTCGCCATCGTCAAATCGTTCTCTGCCATCTTGGATTTGAAAAATGTTCACAAGAACGTTCTCAGCACCCTCGAGAACCACTGATACGATACCCATAATGTAGTTATAATACTTTTGAGCGTCGGCCATCTTGGATTTGTAAAATGATCAAAAAATCGTTCTGTCCGCTCTCGAGAACCTCGGATACGATACCCATATTTTTGTGATCATAATCTTGCACGGCGGCCATCTTGGATATGAAATATGATCAAAAAATCATTCTCAGCACCCGCGAGAACCTCGGATACGATACCCAAATGTTTGTGATCATAATCTTGCACGGCGGCCATCTTGGATTTCAAAAATGATCACAAAATCGTTCTCAGCACCCGCGAGAACCTCGGATACGATATCAATATGGCTGAAAACATTATTGTTTGCGTCAGCCCTCTTGGATTACAAAAATGATCACAGAATTGTTCTCTGCACCCTCGAGAACCTCGGACACGATATCCATATTGCTAAAAATCATACTTTTGTGCGGCAGCCATCTTGGATTTGAAAAATGATCACCAAATCGTTCTCTGCCATCTTGGATTTGAAAAGTGTTCACAATTACGTTCTCAGCACCCTCGAGAACCTCTGATACGATACCCATAATGTAGTTATAGTACTTTTGAGCGTCGGCCATCTTGGATTTGTAAAATGATCAAAAAATCGTTCTGTTCACTCTCGAGAACCTCGGATACGATACCCATATTTTTGTGATCATAATCTTGCACGATGGCCATCTTGGATATGAAAAATGATCAGAAAATCGTTCTCAGCACCCGCGAGAACCTCGGATACGATACCCAAATTTTTGTGATCATAATCTTGTACGGCGGCCATCTTGGATTTGAAAAATGATCACATAATCGTATTCAGCACCCTCGAGAACCTCGGATACGATACCCATAATGTAGTTATCATACTTTTGAGCGGCGGCCATCTTGGATTTTAAAACTGATCACAAAATCGTTCTCTGCACCCTCAAGAACCTCGGATACGATACCCATAATGTAGTTATCATAATATTGAACGGCAGCCATCTCGGATTCAAAAATGATCCCAAAATCATTCTCTGCACCCTCGAGAATCTCGGACACGATATCCATATTGCTGAAATCATAAATTTGTGCGGCGTAATATAGTTATCTTGGATTTGAAAAATGTTCACAAAAACGTTCTCAGCACCCTCGAGAACCTCTGATACGATACCCATAATGTAGTTATAATAATTTTGAGCGGCGGCCATCTTGGATTTCAAAAATGATCACAAAATCGTTCTGTCGACTCTCGAGAACCTCGGATACGATACCCATATTTTTGTGATCATAATCTTGCACGGCGGCCATCTTGGATATGAAAAATGATCACAAAATCGTTCTCTGCACCCTCGAGAACCTCGGATACGATACCCATATTGCTTAAAACATAATTGTTTGCGGCAGCCCTCTTGGATTTTAAAAATTATCACAGAATTGTTCTCTGCATCCTCGAGAAACTCGGACACGATATCCATATTGTTGTTATCAAAATTTTGCGCGGCGGCCATCTTGGAATTTGTAAAATGATCACAAAATTGTTCTTTGCACCCTCGAGAACCTCAGGTACGATATCCATATTGCTGAAATCATAATTTTGTGCGGCGGCCATCTTGGATTTGAAAAATGATCACAAAATCGTTCTCAGCACCCTCGAGAACCTTGGATACGATACCCATAGTGTAGTTATCATAATTTTGAGCGGCGGCCATCTTGCATTTCAAAAATGATCACAAAATCGTTTTGTGCACTCTCGAGAACCTCGGATACGATACCCATATTGCTGAAAACATAATTGATTGCGGCAGCCTTCTAGGATTTCAAAAATGATCACAGAATTGTTCTCTACACCCTCGAGAACCTCGGACACGATATCCATATTGTTGTCATCAAATTTTGCGCGGCGGCCATCTTCGAATTCAAAAATGATCCCGAAATCTATCTCAGCACCCTCGAGATACTCGGATACGATACCGATATTTTTGTGATCATAATCTTGCACGGCGGCCATCTTGGATATGAAAAATGATTAGAAAATCGTTCTCAGCACCCGCGAGAACCTCGGATACGATACCCAAATTTTTGTGATCATAATCTTGTACGGCGGCCATCTTGGATTTGAAAAATGATCACATAATCGTATTCAGCACCCTCGAGAACCTCGGATACGATACCCATAATGTAGTTATCATACTTTTGAGCGGCGGCCATCTTGGATTTTAAAACTGATCACAAAATCGTTCTCTGCACCCTCGAGAACCTCTGATACTTTACCCATAATGTAGTTATCATAATTTTGAACGGCGGCCATCTCGGATTCAAAAATGATCCCAAAATTGTTTTCTGCACCTTCGAGAACCTCGGACACGATATCAATATTGCTGAAAACATAATTATTTGTGGCAGCCCTCTAGGATTTCAAAATTTATCACAGAATTGTTCTCTGCACCCTGGAGAACCTCGGACACGATATCCATATTTCTAAAATCATACTTTTGTGCGGCAGCCATCTTGGATTTGAAAAATGATCACCAAATCGTTCTCTGCCATCTTGGATTTGAATAATGTTCACAAAAACGTTCTCAGCAACCTCGAGAACCTCTGATACGATACCCATAATGTACTTATAATACTTTTGAGCGTCGGCCATCTTGGATTTGTAAAATGATCAAAAAATCGTTCTGTCCACTCTCGAGAACCTCGGATACGATACCCATATTTTTGTGATCATAATCTTGCACGGCGGCCATCTTCGATATGAAAAATTATCAGAAAATCGTTCTCAGCACCCGCGAGAACCTCGGATACGATACCCAAATTTTTGTGATCATAATCTTGTACGGCGGCCATCTTGGATTTGAAAAATGATCACATAATCGTATTCAGCACCTCCGAGAACCTCGGATACGATACCCATAATGTAGTTATGATACTTTTGAGCGGCGGCCATCTTGGATTTTAAAACTGATCACAAAATCGTTCTCTGCACCCTTGAGAAACTCTGATACGATACCCATAATGTAGTTATAATAATTTTGAACGGCGGCCATCTCGGATTTTTAAAATGATCCCAAAATTGTTTTCTGCACCCTCGAGAACCTCGGACACGATATCCATATTGTTGTCATCAAATTTTGCGCGGCGGTCATCTTCGAATTCAAAAATGATCCCAAAATCATTCTCTGCACCCTCGAGAATCTCGGACACGATATCCATATTGCTAAAATCATAAATTTGTGCGGCGTAATATAGTTATCTTGGATTTGAAAAATGTTCACAAAAACGTTCTCAGCACCCTCGAGAACCTCTGATACGATACCCATAATGTAGTTATAATAATTTTGAGCGGCGGCCATCTTGGATTTCAAAAATGATCACAAAATCGTTCTGTCGACTCTCGAGAACCTCGGATACGATACCCATATTTTTGTGATCATAATCTTGCACGGCGGCCATCTTGGATATGAAAAATGATCACAAAATCGTTCTCTGCACCCTCGAGAACCTCGGATACGATACCCATATTGCTTAAAACATAATTGTTTGCGGCAGCCCTCTTGGATTTTAAAAATTATCACAGAATTGTTCTCTACACCCTCGAGAACCTCGGACACGATATCCATATTGTTGTCATCAAAATTTTGCGCGGCGGCCATCTTGGAATTCAAAAATGATCACCAAATTGTTCTCTGCACCCTCGAGAACCTCAGGTACGATATCCATATTGCTGAAATCATAATTTTGTGCGGCGGCCATCTTGGATTTGAAAAATGATCACAAAATCGGTCTCAGCACCCTCGAGAACCTCGGATACGATACCCATAATGTAGTTATCATAATTTTGAGCGGCGGCCATCTCGGATTTAAAAATGATCCCAAAATTGTTTTCTGCACCCTCGAGAACCTCGGACACGATATCCATATTGCTAAAATCATAAATTTGTGCGGCGGCCATCTTAGATTTGAAAAATGATCACCAAATCGTTCTCTGCACCCTCGAGAACCTCAGGTACGATATCCATATTGCTGAAATCATAATTTTGTGCGGCGGCCATCTTGGATTTGAAAAATGTTCACAAAATCGTTCTGTCCAATCTCGAGAACCTCGGATACGATACCCATATTTTTTTGATCATAATCTTGCACGGCGGCCTTCTTGGATATGAAAAATGATTAGAAAATCGTTCTCAGCACCCGCGAGAACCTCGGATACGATACCCAAATTTTTGTGATCATAATCTTGTACGGCGGCCATCTTGGATATAAAAAATGATCAGAAAATCGTTCTCTGCACCCGCGAGAACCTCGGATACGATATCAATATGGCTGAAAACATTATTGTTTGCGTCAGCCCTCTTGGATTACAAAAATGATCACAGAATTTTTCTCTGCACCCTCGAGAACCTCGGACACGATATCCATATTGCTAAAATCATACTTTTGTGCGGCAGCCATCTTGGATTTGAAAAATGATCACCAAATCGTTCTCTGCCATCTTGGATTTGAAAAATGTTCACAAAAACGTTCTCAGCACCCTCGAGAACCTCTGATACGATACCCATAATGTAGTTATAATACATTTGAGCGTAGGCCATCTTGGATTTGTAAAATGATCAAAAAATCGTTCTGTCCACTCTCGAGAACCTCAGATACGATACCCATATTTTTGTAATCATAATCTTGCACGGCGGCCATCTTGGATATGAAAAATGATCAGAAAATCGTTCTCAGCACCCGCGAGAACCTCGGATACGATACCCAAATTTTTGTGATCATAATCTTGTACGGCGGCCATCTTGGATTTGAAAAATGATCACATAATCGTATTCAGCACCCTCGAGAACCTCGGATACGATACCCATAATGTAGTTATCATACTTTTGAGCGGCGGCCATCTTGGATTTTAAAACTGATCACAAAATCGTTCTCTGCACCCTCGAGAACCTCTGATACTATACCCATAATGTAGTTATCATAATTTTGAATGGCGGCCATCTCGGATTCAAAAATGATCACCAAATCGTTCTCTGCACCCTCGAGAACCTCAGGTACGATATCCATATTGCTGAAATCATAATTTTGTGCGGCGGCCATCTTGGATTTGAAAAATGATCACAAAATCGTTCTCAGCACCCTCGAGAACCATGGATACGATACCCATAATGTAATTATCATAATTTTGAGCGGCGGCCATCTTGCCTTTCAAAAATGATCACAAAATCGTTTTGTGCACTCTCGAGAACCTCGAATACGATACCCATATTGCTGAAAACATAATTGATTGCGGCAGCCTTCTAGGATTTCAAAAATGATCACAGAATTGTTCTCTACACCCTCGAGAACCTCGGACACGATATCCATATTGTTGTCATCAAATTTTGCGCGGCGGTCATCTTCGAATTCAAAAATGATCCCAAAATCATTCTCTGCACCCTCGAGAATCTCGGACACGATATCCATATTGCTGAAATCATAATTTTGTGCGGCGGCCATCTTGGATTTGAAAAATGATCACAAAATCATTCTCAGCACCCTCGAGAACCTCGGTTACGATACCCATAATGTAGTTATAATACTACTGAGCGGCAGCCATCTTGGATTTGTAAAATGATCACTTAATCGTTCTCAGCACCCTCGAGAACCTCGGATACGATACCCATAATGTAGATACATAATTTTGAGCGGCGGCCATCACGGATTTAAAAATGATTCCAAAATTGTTTTCTGCACCCTCGAGAACCTCGGACACGATATCCATATTGCTAAAATCATAAATTTGTGCGGCGGCCATCTTGGATTTGAAAAATGTTCACATAAACGTTCTCAGCACCCTCGAAAACCTCTGATGCGATACCCATAATGTAGTTATAATACTTTTGAGCGGCAGCCATCTTGGATTTGTAAAATGATCACTTAATCGTTCTTTGCACCCTCGAGAACCTCGGATACGATACCCATAATGTAGTTATGTAGTTATCTTGTTACGGCGGACATCTTGGATTTCAAAAATGATCACAAAATCGTTCTGTCCAATCTCGAGAACCTCGGATACGATACCCATATTTTTGTGATCATAATCTTGCACGGCGGCCATCTTGGATATGAAAAATGATCAGAAAATCGTTCTCAGCAACCGCGAGAACCTCGGATACGATACCCATATTGCTTAAAACATAATTGTTTGCGGCAGCCCTCTTGGATTTTAAAAATAATCACAGAATTGTTCTCTATACCCTCGAGAACCTCGGACACGATATCCATATTGCTTAAATCATACTTTTGTGCGGCAGCCATCTTGGATTTGAAAAATGATCACCAAATCGTTTTTTGCCATCTTGGATTTGAAAAATGTTCACAAAAACGTTTTCAGCACCCTCGAGAACCTCTGATACGATACCCATAATGTAGGTATAATACTTTTGAGCGTCGGCCATCTTGGATTTGTAAAATGCTCAAAAAATCGTTCTATCCACTCTCGAGAACCGCGGATACGATACCCATATTTTTGTGATCATAATCTTGCACGGCGGCCATCTTGGATATGAGAAATGATCAGAAAATCGTTCTCAGCAACCGCGAGAACCTCGGATACGATACCCATATTGCTTAAAACATAATTGTTTGCGGCAGCCCTCTTGGATTTTAAAAATAATCACAGAATTGTTCTCTATACCCTCGAGAACCTCGGACACGATATCCATATTGTTGTCATCAAAATTTTGCGCGGTGGCCATCTTCGAATTCAAAAATGATCCCAAAATCATTCTCTGCACCCTCGAGAATCTCGGACACGATATCCATATTGCTAAAATCATTATTTTGTGCGGCGGCCATCTTGGATTTGAAAAATGATCACAAAATCGTTCTCAGCACCCTCGAGAAACTTGGATACGATACCCATAATGTAATTATCATAATTTTGAGCGGCGGCCATCTTGCCTTTCAAAAATGATCACAAAATCGTTTTGTGCACTCTCGAGAACCTCGGATACGATACCCATATTGCTGAAAACATAATTGATTGCGGTAGCCTTCTAGGATTTCAAAAATGATCACAGAATTGTTCTCTACACCCTCGAGAACCTCGGACACGATATCCATATTGTTGTCATCAAATTTTGCGCGGCGGCCATCTTCGAATTCAAAAATGATCCCAAAATCATTCTCTGCACCCTCGAGAATCTCGGACACGATATCCATATTGCTGAAATCATAATTTTGTGCGGCGGCCATCTTGGATTTGAAAAATGATCACAAAATCGTTCTCAGCACCCTCGAGAACCTCGGTTACGATACCCATAATGTAGTTATCATGCTTTTGAGGGGCGGCCATCTTGGATTTGAAAAATCATCCCAAAATGTTCTCTGCACCCTCTAGAATCTCTGATACGATACCCATAATGTAGTTATCATAATTTTGAGCAGCGGCCTTCTCGGATTTAAAAATGATCCCAAAATTGTTTTTTGCACCCTCGAGTACCTCAGACATGATATCCATATTGCTGAAAAGATTATTGTATGCGGCAGCCCTCTTGGATTTCAAAAATTATCACAGATTTGTTCTCTCCACCCTTGAGAACCTCAGACACGATATTCATATTGCTAAAATCATTATTTTGTGCAGCGGCCATCTTGGATTTGAAAAATTATCAGAAAATCGTTCTCAGCACTCTCGAGAACCTCGGATACGATACCCATATTTTTGTGATCATAATCTTGCACGGCGGCCATCTTGGATTTGAAAAATGATCACAAAATCGTTCTGTGCACTCTCGAGAACCTCGGATACGATACCCATATTTTGTGATCATAATCTTGCACGACGGCCATCTTGGATATGAAAAATGACCAGAAAATCGTTCTCAGCACCCTCGAGAACCTCGGATACGATACCCATATTTTTGTGATCATAATATTGTACGGCGGCCATCTTGGATTTGAAAATGATCACGAAATCGTATTCAGCACCCTCGAGAACCTCTGATTCGATACCCATAATGTAGTTATCATAATTTTGAGCGGCGGCAATCTTGGATTTAAAAATGATCCCAAAATCATTCTCTGCAACCTCGAGAATCTCGGACACGATATCCATATTGCTAAAATCATTATTTTGTGCAGCGGCCATCTTGGATTTGAAAAATGATCACAAAATCGTTCTCTGCACACTCGAGAATCTCGGACACGATATCCATATTGATAAAATCATAATTTTGTGCGGCGGCCATCTTGGTTTTAAAAAATGATCACAGAATAGTTCTCTGCACCATAGAGAACCTCGGACACGATATCCATATTGTTGTCATCAAAATTTTGCGCAGCGGCCATCTTGGAATTCAAAAATGATCACCAAATCGTTCTCTGCACCCTCGAGAACCTCAGGTACGATATCCATATTTCTGAAATCATAATTTTCTGCGGCGGCCATCTTGGATTTGAAAAATGATCACTTAATCGTTCTCAGCATTCTCGAGAACCTTGGATACGATACCCATAATGTAGTTATCATAATTTTGAGCGGCGGCCATCTTGCATTTCAAAAATGATCACAAAATCGTTTTGTGCACTCTCGAGAACCTCGGATACGATACCCATATTGCTGAAAACATAATTGATTGCGGCAGCCTTCTAGGATTTCAAAAATGGTCACAGAATTGTTCTCTACACCCTCGAGAACCTCGGACACGATATCCATATTGTTGTCATCAAATTTTGCGCGGCGTCCATCTTCGAATTCAAAAATGATCCCAAAATCATTCTCTGCACCCTCGAGAATCTCGGACACGATATCCATATTGCTGAAATCATAATTTTGTGCGGCGGCCATATTCGATTTGAAAAATTTTCACATAAACGTTCTCAGCACCCTTGAAAACCTCTGATACGATACCCATAATGTAGTTAAAATACTTTTGAGCGGCAGCCATCTTGGATTTGTAAAATGATCACTTAATCGTTCTTTGCACCCTCAAGAACCTCGGATACGAAACCCATAATGCAGTTATGTAGTTATCTTGTTACGGCGGCCATCTTGGATTTCAAAAATGATCACAAAATCGTTCTGTCCAATCTCGAGAACCTCGGATACGATACCCATATTTTTGTGATCATAATCTTGCACGGCGGCCATCTTGGATATGAAAAATCATTCTCAGCACACGCGAGAACCTCGGATACGATATCAATATGGCTGAAAACATTATTGTTTGCGTCAGCCCTCTTGGATTACAAAAATGATCACAGAATTGTTCTCTGCACCCTCGAGAACCTCGGACACGATATCAATATTGCTAAAATCATACTTTTGTGCGGCAGCCATCTTGGATTTGAAAAATGATCACCAAATCGTTCTCTGCCATCTTGGATTTGAAAAATGTTCACAAAACGTTCTCAGCACCCTCGAGAACCTCTGATACGATACCCATAATGTAGTTATAATACTTTTGAGCGTCGGCCATCTTGGATTTGTAAAATGCTCAAAAAATCGTTCTGTCCACTCTCGAGAACCTCGGATACGATACCCATATTTTTGTGATCATAATCTTGCACGGCGGCCATCTTGGATATGAAAAATGATCAGAAAATCGTTCTCAGCACCCGCGAGAACCTCGGATACGATATCCAAATTTTTGTGATCATAATCTTGTACGGCGGCCATCTTGGATTTGAAAAATGATCTCATTATCGTATTCAGCATCCTCGAGAACATCGGATACGATACCCATAATGTAGTTATCATACTTTTGAGCGGCGGCCATCTTGGATTTTAAAACTGATCACAAAATCGTTCTCTGCACCCTCGATAACCTCTGATACGATACCCATAATGTAGTTATCATAATTTTGAACGGCGGCCATCTCGGATTCAAAAATGATCCCAAAATCATTCTCTGCACCCTCGAGAATCTCGGACACGATATCCATATTGCTGAAATCATAATTTTGTGCGGCGTAATGTAGTTATCTTGGATTTGAAAAATGTTCACAAAAACGTTCTCAGCACCCTCGAGAACCTCTGATACGATACCCATAATGTAGTTATCATAATTTTGAGCGGCGGCCATCTTGGATTTCAAAAATGATCACAAAATCGTTCTGTCGACTCTCGAGAACTATGGGTATCGGATACGATACCCATATTTTTGTGATCATAATTTTGCACGGCGGCCATCTTGGATATGAAAAATGATCAGAAAATCGTTCTCTGCACCCTCGAGAACCTCGGATATGATACCCATAAAGTAGTTATCATAATTTTGAGCGACGGCCATCTTGGATTTTAAAACTGATCACAAAATCGTTCTCTGCACCCTCGAGACCTCTGATACGATACCCATAATGTAGTTATCATAATTTTGAGCGGCGGCAATCTCGGATTTAAAAATGATCCCAAAATTGTTTTCTGCACCCTCGAGAACCTCGGACACGATATCAATATTGCTGAAAATATTATTGTTTGCGGCAGCCCTCTTGGATTTCAAAAATGATCACAGACTTGTTCTCTGCACCCTCGAGAACCTCGGACACGATATGAGTATTGCTAAAATCATACTTTTGTGCGGCGGCCATCTTGGATTTGAAAAATGGTCACCAAATCGTTCTCTGCACCCTCGAGTACCTCAGGTACGATATCCATATTCCTGAAATCATAATTTTGTGCGGCGGCCATCTTGGATTTGAAAAATGATCACTTAATCGTTCTCTGCACCCTCGAGAACCTCGGATATGATACCCATAAAGTAGTTATCATAATTTTGAGCGACGGCCATCTTGGATTTCACAAATGATCACAAAATCGTTTTGTGCACTCTCGAGAACCTCGGTTACGATACCCATATTGTTGTCATCAAAATTTTGCGCGGCGGCCATCTTCGAATTCAAAAATGATCCCAAAATCATTCTCTGCACCCTCGAGAATCTCGGACACGATATCCATATTGCTAAAATCATTATTTTGTGCAGCGGCCATCTTGTATTTGAAAAATGATCACCAAATCGTTCTCTGCACACTCGAGAACCTCTGATACGATACCCATAATGTAGGTATAATACTTTTGAGCGTCGGCCATCTTGGATTTGTAAAATGCTCAAAAAATCGTTCTATCCACTCTCGAGAACCGCGGATACGATACCCATATTTTTGTGATCATAATCTTGCACGGCGGCCATCTTGGATATGAAAAATGATCAGAAAATCGTTCTCAGCAACCGCGAGAACCTCGGATACGATACCCATATTGCTTAAAACATAATTGTTTGCGGCAGCCCTCTTGGATTTTAAAAATAATCACAGAATTGTTCTCTATACCCTCGAGAACCTCGGACACGATATCCATATTGCTAAAATCATTATTTTGTGCGGCGGCCATCTTGGATTTGAAAAATGATCACAAAATCGTTCTCAGCACCCTCGAGAAACTTGGATACGATACCCATAATGTAATTATCATAATTTTGAGCGGCGGCCATCTTGCCTTTCAAAAATGATCACAAAATCGTTTTGTGCACTCTCGAGAACCTCGGATACGATACCCATATTGCTGAAAACATAATTGATTGCGGTAGCCTTCTAGGATTTCAAAAATGATCACAGAATTGTTCTCTACACCCTCGAGAACCTCGGACACGATATCCATATTGTTGTCATCAAATTTTGCGCGGCGGCCATCTTCGAATTCAAAAATGATCCCAAAATCATTCTCTGCACCCTCGAGAATCTCGGACACGATATCCATATTGCTGAAATCATAATTTTGTGCGGCGGCCATCTTGGATTTGAAAAATGATCACAAAATCGTTCTCAGCACCCTCGAGAACCTCGGTTACGATACCCATAATGTAGTTATCATGCTTTTGAGGGGCGGCCATCTTGGATTTGAAAAATCATCCCAAAATGTTCTCTGCACCCTCTAGAATCTCTGATACGATACCCATAATGTAGTTATCATAATTTTGAGCAGCGGCCTTCTCGGATTTAAAAATGATCCCAAAATTGTTTTTTGCACCCTCGAGAACCTCAGACATGATATCCATATTGCTGAAAAGATTATTGTATGCGGCAGCCCTCTTGGATTTCAAAAATTATCACAGATTTGTTCTCTCCACCCTTGAGAACCTCAGACACGATATTCATATTGCTAAAATCATTATTTTGTGCAGCGGCCATCTTGGATTTGAAAAATTATCAGAAAATCGTTCTCAGAACTCTCGAGAACCTCGGATACGATACCCATATTTTTGTGATCATAATATTGTACGGCGGCCATCTTGGATTTGAAAAATGATCACAAAATCGTTCTGTGCACTCTCGAGAACCTCGGATACGATACCCATATTTTTGTGATCATAATATTGTACGGCGGCCATCTTGGATTTGAAAATGATCACGAAATCGTATTCAGCACCCTCGAGAACCTCTGATTCGATACCCATAATGTAGTTATCATAATTTTGAGCGGCGGCAATCTTGGATTTAAAAATGATCCCAAAATTGTTTTCTGCACCCTCGAGAACCTCGGACACGATATCAATATTGCTGAAAACATTATTATTTGCGGCAGCCCTCTTGGATTTCAAAAATGATCACAGAATTGTTCTCTGCACCCTCGAAAATCTCGGACACGATATCCATATTGCTAAAATCATAAATTTGTGCGGCGGCCATCTTGGACTTGAAAGATGATCACCAAGTCGTTCTCTGCACCCTCGAGAACCTCGGATACGATACCCATAATGTAGTTATCATAATTTTGAGCGGCGGCAATCTCGGATTTAAAAATGATCCCAAAATTGTTTTCTGCACCCTCGAGAACCTCGGACACGATATCAATATTGCTGAAAATATTATTGTTTGCGGCAGCCCTCTTGGATTTCAAAAATGATCACAGACTTGTTCTCTGCACCCTCGAGAACCTCGGACACGATATGAGTATTGCTAAAATCATACTTTTGTGCGGCGGCCATCTTGGATTTGAAAAATGGTCACCAAATCGTTCTCTGCACCCTCGAGTACCTCAGGTACGATATCCATATTCCTGAAATCATAATTTTGTGCGGCGGCCATCTTGGATTTGAAAAATGATCACTTAATCGTTCTCTGCACCCTCGAGAACCTCGGTTACGATACCCATAATGTAGTTATCATGCTTTTGAGGGGCGGCCATCTTGGATTTGAAAAATCATCCCAAAATGTTCTCTGCACCCTCTAGAATCTCTGATACGATACCCATAATGTAGTTATCATAATTTTGAGCAGCGGCCTTCTCGGATTTAAAAATGATCCCAAAATTGTTTTTTGCACCCTCGAGAACCTCAGACATGATATCCATATTGCTGAAAAGATTATTGTATGCGGCAGCCCTCTTGGATTTCAAAAATTATCACAGATTTGTTCTCTCCACCCTTGAGAACCTCAGACACGATATTCATATTGCTAAAATCATTATTTTGTGCAGCGGCCATCTTGGATTTGAAAAATTATCAGAAAATCGTTCTCAGCACTCTCGAGAACCTCGGATACGATACCCATATTTTTGTGATCATAATATTGTACGGCGGCCATCTTGGATTTGAAAAATGATCACAAAATCGTTCTGTGCACTCTCGAGAACCTCGGATACGATACCCATATTTTTGTGATCATAATATTGTACGGCGGCCATCTTGGATTTGAAAATGATCACGAAATCGTATTCAGCACCCTCGAGAACCTCTGATTCGATACCCATAATGTAGTTATCATAATTTTGAGCGGCGGCAATCTTGGATTTAAAAATGATCCCAAAATTGTTTTCTGCACCCTCGAGAACCTCGGACACGATATCAATATTGCTGAAAACATTATTATTTGCGGCAGCCCTCTTGGATTTCAAAAATGATCACAGAATTGTTCTCTGCACCCTCGAAAATCTCGGACACGATATCCATATTGCTAAAATCATAAATTTGTGCGGCGGCCATCTTGGACTTGAAAGATGATCACCAAGTCGTTCTCTGCACCCTCGAGAACCTCAGGTACGATATCCATATTGCTGAAATCATAATTTTGTGCGGCGGCCATCTTGGATTTGAAAAATGATCAAAATATCGTTCTCAGCACCCTCGAGAACCTCGGATACGATACCCATAATGTAGATACATAATTTTGAGCGGCGGCCATCTTGGATTTGAAAAATGATCACTTAATCGTTCTGAGCATTCTCGAGAACCTTGGATACGATACCCATAATGTAGTTATCATAATTTTGAGCGGCGGCCATCTTGCATTTCAAAAATGATCACAAAATCGTTTTGTGCACTCTCGAGAACCTCGGATACGATACCCATATTGCTGAAAACATAATTGATTGCGGCAGCCTTCTAGGATTTCAAAAATGATCACAGAATTGTTCTCTACACCCTCGAGAACCTCGGACACGATATCCATATTGTTGTCATCAAATTTTGCGCGGCGGCCATCTTCGAATTCAAAAATGATCCCAAAATCATTCTCTGCACCCTCGAGAATCTCGGACACGATATCCATATTGCTGAAATCATAATTTTGTGCGGCGGCCATATTCGATTTGAAAAATTTTCACATAAACGTTCTCAGCACCCTTGAAAACCTCTGATACGATACCCATAATGTAGTTAAAATACTTTTGAGCGGCAGCCATCTTGGATTTGTAAAATGATCACTTAATCGTTCTTTGCACCCTCAAGAACCTCGGATACGAAACCCATAATGCAGTTATGTAGTTATCTTGTTACGGCGGCCATCTTGGATTTCAAAAATGATCACAAAATCGTTCTGTCCAATCTCGAGAACCTCGGATACGATACCCATATTTTTGTGATCATAATCTTGCACGGCGGCCATCTTGGATATGAAAAATCATTCTCAGCACACGCGAGAACCTCGGATACGATATCAATATGGCTGAAAACATTATTGTTTGCGTCAGCCCTCTTGGATTACAAAAATGATCACAGAATTGTTCTCTGCACCCTCGAGAACCTCGGACACGATATCAATATTGCTAAAATCATACTTTTGTGCGGCAGCCATCTTGGATTTGAAAAATGATCACCAAATCGTTCTCTGCCATCTTGGATTTGAAAAATGTTCACAAAACGTTCTCAGCACCCTCGAGAACCTCTGATACGATACCCATAATGTAGTTATAATACTTTTGAGCGTCGGCCATCTTGGATTTGTAAAATGCTCAAAAAATCGTTCTGTCCACTCTCGAGAACCTCGGATACGATACCCATATTTTTGTGATCATAATCTTGCACGGCGGCCATCTTGGATATGAAAAATGATCAGAAAATCGTTCTCAGCACCCGCGAGAACCTCGGATACGATATCCAAATTTTTGTGATCATAATCTTGTACGGCGGCCATCTTGGATTTGAAAAATGATCTCATTATCGTATTCAGCATCCTCGAGAACATCGGATACGATACCCATAATTTAGTTATCATACTTTTGAGCGGCGGCCATCTTGGATTTTAAAACTGATCACAAAATCGTTCTCTGCACCCTCGATAACCTCTGATACGATACCCATAATGTAGTTATCATAATTTTGAACGGCGGCCATCTCGGATTCAAAAATGATCCCAAAATCATTCTCTGCACCCTCGAGAATCTCGGACACGATATCCATATTGCTGAAATCATAATTTTGTGCGGCGTAATGTAGTTATCTTGGATTTGAAAAATGTTCACAAAAACGTTCTCAGCACCCTCGAGAACCTCTGATACGATACCCATAATGTAGTTATCATAATTTTGAGCGGCGGCCATCTTGGATTTCAAAAATGATCACAAAATCGTTCTGTCGACTCTCGAGAACTATGGGTATCGGATACGATACCCATATTTTTGTGATCATAATTTTGCACGGCGGCCATCTTGGATATGAAAAATGATCAGAAAATCGTTCTCTGCACCCTCGAGAACCTCGGATATGATACCCATAAAGTAGTTATCATAATTTTGAGCGACGGCCATCTTGGATTTTAAAACTGATCACAAAATCGTTCTCTGCACCCTCGAGACCTCTGATACGATACCCATAATGTAGTTATCATAATTTTGAGCGGCGGCAATCTCGGATTTAAAAATGATCCCAAAATTGTTTTCTGCACCCTCGAGAACCTCGGACACGATATCAATATTGCTGAAAATATTATTGTTTGCGGCAGCCCTCTTGGATTTCAAAAATGATCACAGACTTGTTCTCTGCACCCTCGAGAACCTCGGACACGATATGAGTATTGCTAAAATCATACTTTTGTGCGGCGGCCATCTTGGATTTGAAAAATGGTCACCAAATCGTTCTCTGCACCCTCGAGTACCTCAGGTACGATATCCATATTCCTGAAATCATAATTTTGTGCGGCGGCCATCTTGGATTTGAAAAATGATCACTTAATCGTTCTCTGCACCCTCGAGAACCTCGGATATGATACCCATAAAGTAGTTATCATAATTTTGAGCGACGGCCATCTTGGATTTCACAAATGATCACAAAATCGTTTTGTGCACTCTCGAGAACCTCGGTTACGATACCCATATTGCTTAAAACATAATTGTTTGCGGCAACCCTCTTGGATTTTAAAAATTATCACAGAATTGTTCTCTATACCCTCGAGAACCTCGGACACGATATCCATATTGTTGTCATCAAAATTTTGCGCGGCGGCCATCTTCGAATTCAAAAATGATCCCAAAATCATTCTCTGCACCCTCGAGAATCTCGGACACGATATCCATATTGCTAAAATCATTATTTTGTGCAGCGGCCATCTTGTATTTGAAAAATGATCACCAAATCGTTCTCTGCACACTCGAGAATCTCGGACACGATATCCATATTGCTAAAATCATTATTTTGTGCGGCGGCCATCTTGGATTTGAAAAATGATCACAAAATCGTTCTCAGCACCCTCGAGAAACTTGGATACGATACCCATAATGTAATTATCATAATTTTGAGCGGCGGCCATCTTGCCTTTCAAAAATTATCACAAAATCGTTTTGTGCACTCTCGAGAACCTCGGATACGATACCCATATTGCTGAAAACATAATTGATTGCGGTAGCCTTCTAGGATTTCAAAAATGATCACAGAATTGTTCTCTACACCCTCGAGAACCTCGGACACGATATCCATATTGTTGTCATCAAATTTTGCGCGGCGGCCATCTTCGAATTCAAAAATGATCCCAAAATCATTCTCTGCACCCTCGAGAATCTCGGACACGATATCCATATTGCTGAAATCATAATTTTGTGCGGCGGCCATCTTGGATTTGAAAAATGATCACAAAATCGTTCTCAGCACCCTCGAGAACCTCGGTTACGATACCCATAATGTAGTTATCATGCTTTTGAGGGGCGGCCATCTTGAATTTGAAAAATCATCCCAAAATGTTCTCTGCACCCTCTAGAATATCTGATACGATACCCATAATGTAGTTATCATAATTTTGAGCAGCGGCCTTCTCGGATTTAAAAATGATCCCAAAATTGTTTTTTGCACCCTCGAGAACCTCAGACATGATATCCATATTGCTGAAAAGATTATTGTATGCGGCAGCCCTCTTGGATTTCAAAAATTATCACAGATTTGTTCTCTCCACCCTTGAGAACCTCAGACACGATATTCATATTGCTAAAATCATTATTTTGTGCAGCGGCCATCTTGGATTTGAAAAATTATCAGAAAATCGTTCTCAGCACTCTCGAGAACCTCGGATACGATACCCATATTTTTGTGATCATAATCTTGCACGGCGGCCATCTTGGATATGAAAAATCATTCTCAGCACACGCGAGAACCTCGGATACGATATCAATATGGCTGAAAACATTATTGTTTGCGTCAGCCCTCTTGGATTACAAAAATGATCACAGAATTGTTCTCTGCACCCTCGAGAACCTCGGACACGATATCAATATTGCTAAAATCATACTTTTGTGCGGCAGCCATCTTGGATTTGAAAAATGATCACCAAATCGTTCTCTGCCATCTTGGATTTGAAAAATGTTCACAAAACGTTCTCAGCACCCTCGAGAACCTCTGATACGATACCCATAATGTAGTTATAATACTTTTGAGCGTCGGCCATCTTGGATTTGTAAAATGCTCAAAAAATCGTTCTGTCCACTCTCGAGAACCTCGGATACGATACCCATATTTTTGTGATCATAATCTTGCACGGCGGCTATCTTGGATATGAAAAATGATCAGAAAATCGTTCTCAGCACCCGCGAGAACCTCGGATACGATATCCAAATTTTTGTGATCATAATCTTGTACGGCGGCCATCTTGGATTTGAAAAATGATCTCATTATCGTATTCAGCATCCTCGAGAACATCGGATACGATACCCATAATGTAGTTATCATACTTTTGAGCGGCGGCCATCTTGGATTTTAAAACTGATCACAAAATCGTTCTCTGCACCCTCGATAACCTCTGATACGATACCCATAATGTAGTTATCATAATTTTGAACGGCGGCCATCTCGGATTCAAAAATGATCCCAAAATCATTCTCTGCACCCTCGAGAATCTCGGACACGATATCCATATTGCTGAAATCATAATTTTGTGCGGCGTAATGTAGTTATCTTGGATTTGAAAAATGTTCACAAAAACGTTCTCAGCACCCTCGAGAACCTCTGATACGATACCCATAATGTAGTTATCATAATTTTGAGCGGCGGCCATCTTGGATTTCAAAAATGATCACAAAATCGTTCTGTCGACTCTCGAGAACTATGGGTATCGGATACGATACCCATATTTTTGTGATCATAATTTTGCACGGCGGCCATCTTGGATATGAAAAATGATCAGAAAATCGTTCTCTGCACCCTCGAGAACCTCGGATATGATACCCATAAAGTAGTTATCATAATTTTGAGCGACGGCCATCTTGGATTTTAAAACTGATCACAAAATCGTTCTCTGCACCCTCGAGACCTCTGATACGATACCCATAATGTAGTTATCATAATTTTGAGCGGCGGCAATCTCGGATTTAAAAATGATCCCAAAATTGTTTTCTGCACCCTCGAGAACCTCGGACACGATATCCATATTGCTGAAAATATTATTGTTTGCGGCAGCCCTCTTGGATTTCAAAAATGATCACAGACTTGTTCTCTGCACCCTCGAGAACCTCGGACACGATATGAGTATTGCTAAAATCATACTTTTGTGCGGCGGCCATCTTGGATTTGAAAAATGGTCACCAAATCGTTCTCTGCACCCTCGAGTACCTCAGGTACGATATCCATATTCCTGAAATCATAATTTTGTGCGGCGGCCATCTTGGATTTGAAAAATGATCACTTAATCGTTCTCTGCACCCTCGAGAACCTCGGATATGATACCCATAAAGTAGTTATCATAATTTTGAGCGACGGCCATCTTGGATTTCACAAATGATCACAAAATCGTTTTGTGCACTCTCGAGAACCTCGGTTACGATACCCATATTGCTTAAAACATAATTGTTTGCGGCAACCCTCTTGGATTTTAAAAATTATCACAGAATTGTTCTCTATACCCTCGAGAACCTCGGACACGATATCCATATTGTTGTCATCAAAATTTTGCGCGGCGGCCATCTTCGAATTCAAAAATGATCCCAAAATCATTCTCTGCACCCTCGAGAATCTCGGACACGATATCCATATTGCTAAAATCATTATTTTGTGCAGCGGCCATCTTGTATTTGAAAAATGATCACCAAATCGTTCTCTGCACACTCGAGAATCTCGGACACGATATCCATATTGCTAAAATCATTATTTTGTGCGGCGGCCATCTTGGATTTGAAAAATGATCACAAAATCGTTCTCAGCACCCTCGAGAAACTTGGATACGATACCCATAATGTAATTATCATAATTTTGAGCGGCGGCCATCTTGCCTTTCAAAAATTATCACAAAATCGTTTTGTGCACTCTCGAGAACCTCGGATACGATACCCATATTGCTGAAAACATAATTGATTGCGGTAGCCTTCTAGGATTTCAAAAATGATCACAGAATTGTTCTCTACACCCTCGAGAACCTCGGACACGATATCCATATTGTTGTCATCAAATTTTGCGCGGCGGCCATCTTCGAATTCAAAAATGATCCCAAAATCATTCTCTGCACCCTCGAGAATCTCGGACACGATATCCATATTGCTGAAATCATAATTTTGTGCGGCGGCCATCTTGGATTTGAAAAATGATCACAAAATCGTTCTCAGCACCCTCGAGAACCTCGGTTACGATACCCATAATGTAGTTATCATGCTTTTGAGGGGCGGCCATCTTGAATTTGAAAAATCATCCCAAAATGTTCTCTGCACCCTCTAGAATCTCTGATACGATACCCATAATGTAGTTATCATAATTTTGAGCAGCGGCCTTCTCGGATTTAAAAATGATCCCAAAATTGTTTTTTGCACCCTCGAGAACCTCAGACATGATATCCATATTGCTGAAAAGATTATTGTATGCGGCAGCCCTCTTGGATTTCAAAAATTATCACAGATTTGTTCTCTCCACCCTTGAGAACCTCAGACACGATATTCATATTGCTAAAATCATTATTTTGTGCAGCGGCCATCTTGGATTTGAAAAATTATCAGAAAATCGTTCTCAGCACTCTCGAGAACCTCGGATACGATACCCATATTTTTGTGATCATAATCTTGCACGGCGGCCATCTTGGATATGAAAAATCATTCTCAGCACACGCGAGAACCTCGGATACGATATCAATATGGCTGAAAACATTATTGTTTGCGTCAGCCCTCTTGGATTACAAAAATGATCACAGAATTGTTCTCTGCACCCTCGAGAACCTCGGACACGATATCAATATTGCTAAAATCATACTTTTGTGCGGCAGCCATCTTGGATTTGAAAAATGATCACCAAATCGTTCTCTG
Organism: Leptidea sinapis; assembly: GCF_905404315.1. NCBI lineage: Eukaryota > Metazoa > Arthropoda > Insecta > Lepidoptera > Pieridae > Leptidea > Leptidea sinapis. Next base: position 9,258,606 of record NC_066305.1, on the reverse strand, counting down.
CCATCTTGGATTTGAAAAATGTTCACAAAACGTTCTCAGCACCCTCGAGAACCTCTGATACGATACCCATAATGTAGTTATAATACTTTTGAGCGTCGGCCATCTTGGATTTGTAAAATGCTCAAAAAATCGTTCTGTCCACTCTCGAGAACCTCGGATACGATACCCATATTTTTGTGATCATAATCTTGCACGGCGGCTATCTTGGATATGAAAAATGATCAGAAAATCGTTCTCAGCACCCGCGAGAACCTCGGATACGATATCCAAATTTTTGTGATCATAATCTTGTACGGCGGCCATCTTGGATTTGAAAAATGATCTCATTATCGTATTCAGCATCCTCGAGAACATCGGATACGATACCCATAATGTAGTTATCATACTTTTGAGCGGCGGCCATCTTGGATTTTAAAACTGATCACAAAATCGTTCTCTGCACCCTCGATAACCTCTGATACGATACCCATAATGTAGTTATCATAATTTTGAACGGCGGCCATCTCGGATTCAAAAATGATCCCAAAATCATTCTCTGCACCCTCGAGAATCTCGGACACGATATCCATATTGCTGAAATCATAATTTTGTGCGGCGTAATGTAGTTATCTTGGATTTGAAAAATGTTCACAAAAACGTTCTCAGCACCCTCGAGAACCTCTGATACGATACCCATAATGTAGTTATCATAATTTTGAGCGGCGGCCATCTTGGATTTCAAAAATGATCACAAAATCGTTCTGTCGACTCTCGAGAACTATGGGTATCGGATACGATACCCATATTTTTGTGATCATAATTTTGCACGGCGGCCATCTTGGATATGAAAAATGATCAGAAAATCGTTCTCTGCACCCTCGAGAACCTCGGATATGATACCCATAAAGTAGTTATCATAATTTTGAGCGACGGCCATCTTGGATTTTAAAACTGATCACAAAATCGTTCTCTGCACCCTCGAGACCTCTGATACGATACCCATAATGTAGTTATCATAATTTTGAGCGGCGGCAATCTCGGATTTAAAAATGATCCCAAAATTGTTTTCTGCACCCTCGAGAACCTCGGACACGATATCAATATTGCTGAAAATATTATTGTTTGCGGCAGCCCTCTTGGATTTCAAAAATGATCACAGACTTGTTCTCTGCACCCTCGAGAACCTCGGACACGATATGAGTATTGCTAAAATCATACTTTTGTGCGGCGGCCATCTTGGATTTGAAAAATGGTCACCAAATCGTTCTCTGCACCCTCGAGTACCTCAGGTACGATATCCATATTCCTGAAATCATAATTTTGTGCGGCGGCCATCTTGGATTTGAAAAATGATCACTTAATCGTTCTCTGCACCCTCGAGAACCTCGGATATGATACCCATAAAGTAGTTATCATAATTTTGAGCGACGGCCATCTTGGATTTCACAAATGATCACAAAATCGTTTTGTGCACTCTCGAGAACCTCGGTTACGATACCCATATTGCTTAAAACATAATTGTTTGCGGCAACCCTCTTGGATTTTAAAAATTATCACAGAATTGTTCTCTATACCCTCGAGAACCTCGGACACGATATCCATATTGTTGTCATCAAAATTTTGCGCGGCGGCCATCTTCGAATTCAAAAATGATCCCAAAATCATTCTCTGCACCCTCGAGAATCTCGGACACGATATCCATATTGCTAAAATCATTATTTTGTGCAGCGGCCATCTTGTATTTGAAAAATGATCACCAAATCGTTCTCTGCACACTCGAGAATCTCGGACACGATATCCATATTGCTAATATCATTATTTTGTGCGGCGGCCATCTTGGATTTGAAAAATGATCACAAAATCGTTCTCAGCACCCTCGAGAAACTTGGATACGATACCCATAATGTAATTATCATAATTTTGAGCGGCGGCCATCTTGCCTTTCAAAAATGATCACAAAATCGTTTTGTGCACTCTCGAGAACCTCGGATACGATACCCATATTGCTGAAAACATAATTGATTGCGGTAGCCTTCTTGGATTTCAAAAATGATCACAGAATTGTTCTCTACACCCTCGAGAACCTCGGACACGATATCCATATTGTTGTCATCAAATTTTGCGCGGCGGCCATCTTCGAATTCAAAAATGATCCCAAAATCATTCTCTGCACCCTCGAGAATCTCGGACACGATATCCATATTGCTGAAATCATAATTTTGTGCGGCGGCCATCTTGGATTTGAAAAATGATCACAAAATCGTTCTCAGCACCCTCGAGAACCTCGGTTACGATACCCATAATGTAGTTATCATGCTTTTGAGGGGCGGCCATCTTGGATTTGAAAAATCATCCCAAAATGTTCTCTGCACCCTCTAGAATCTCTGATACGATACCCATAATGTAGTTATCATAATTTTGAGCAGCGGCCTTCTCGGATTTAAAAATGATCCCAAAATTGTTTTTTGCACCCTCGAGAACCTCAGACATGATATCCATATTGCTGAAAAGATTATTGTATGCGGCAGCCCTCTTGGATTTCAAAAATTATCACAGATTTGTTCTCTCCACCCTTGAGAACCTCAGACACGATATTCATATTGCTAAAATCATTATTTTGTGCAGCGGCCATCTTGGATTTGAAAAATTATCAGAAAATCGTTCTCAGCACTCTCGAGAACCTCGGATACGATACCCATATTTTTGTGATCATAATCTTGCACGGCGGCCATCTTGGATATGAAAAATCATTCTCAGCACACGCGAGAACCCCGGATACGATATCAATATGGCTGAAAACATTATTGTTTGCGTCAGCCCTCTTGGATTACAAAAATGATCACAGAATTGTTCTCTGCACCCTCGAGAACCTCGGACACGATATCAATATTGCTAAAATCATAATTTTGAGCGGCGGCCATCTTGGATTTGAAAAATGATCACAAAATCGTTCTCTGCACCCTCGAGAACCTCGAACACGATACCCATAATGTAGTTATCATAATTTTGAACGGCGGCCATCTCGGATTTGTAAAATGATCACTTAATCGTTCTTTGCACCCTCGAGAACCTTGGATACGAAACCCATAATGTAGTTATGTAGATATCTTGTTACGGCGGCCATCTTGTATTTCAAAAATGATCACAAAATCGTTCTGTCCAATCTCGAGAACCTCGGATACGATACCCATATTTTTGTGATCATAATCTTGCACGGCAGCCATCTTGGATATGAAAAATGATCAGAAAATCGTTCTCAGCACCCGCGAGAACCTCGGATACAATATCAATATGGCTGAAAACATTATTGTTTGCGTCAGCCCTCTTGGATTACAAAAATGATCACAGAATTTTTCTCTGCACCCTCGAGAACCTCGGATACGATATCCATATTGCTAAAATCGTACTTTTGTGCGGCAGCCATCTTGGATTTGAAAAATGATCACCAAATCGTTCTCTGCCATCTTGGATTTGAAAAATGTTCACAAGAACGTTCTCAGCACCCTCGAGAACCACTGATACGATACCCATAATGTAGTTATTATACTTTTGAGCGTCGGCCATCTTGGATTTGTAAAATGATCAAAAAATCGTTCTGTCCGCTCTCGAGAACCTCGGATACGATACCCATATTTTTGTGATCATAATCTTGCACGGCGGCCATCTTGGATATGAAATATGATCAAAAAATCATTCTCAGCACCCGCGAGAACCTCGGATACGATACCCAAATGTTTGTGATCATAATCTTGCACGGCGGCCATCTTGGATTTCAAAAATGATCACAAAATCGTTCTCAGCACCCGCGAGAACCTCGGATACGATATCAATATGGCTGAAAACATTATTGTTTGCGTCAGCCCTCTTGTATTACAAAAATGATCACAGAATTGTTCTCTGCACCCTCGAGAACCTCGGACACGATATCCATATTGCTAAAAATCATACTTTTGTGCGGCAGCCATCTTGGATTTGAAAAATGATCACCAAATCGTTCTCTGCCATCTTGGATTTGAAAAGTGTTCACAATTACGTTCTCAGCACCCTCGAGAACCTCTGATACGATACCCATAATGTAGTTATAGTACTTTTGAGCGTCGGCCATCTTGGATTTGTAAAATGATCAAAAAATCGTTCTGTTCACTCTCGAGAACCTCGGATACGATACCCATATTTTTGTGATCATAATCTTGCACGATGGCCATCTTGGATATGAAAAATGATCAGAAAATCGTTCTCAGCACCCGCGAGAACCTCGGATACGATACCCAAATTTTTGTGATCATAATCTTGTACGGCGGCCATCTTGGATTTGAAAAATGATCACATAATCGTATTCAGCACCCTCGAGAACCTCGGATACGATACCCATAATGTAGTTATCATACTTTTGAGCGGCGGCCATCTTGGATTTTAAAACTGATCACAAAATCGTTCTCTGCACCCTCAAGAACCTCGGATACGATACCCATAATGTAGTTATCATAATTTTGAACGGCGGCCATCTCGGATTCAAAAATGATCCCAAAATCATTCTCTGCACCCTCGAGAATCTCGGACACGATATCCATATTGCTGAAATCATAAATTTGTGCGGCGTAATATAGTTATCTTGGATTTGAAAAATGTTCACAAAAACGTTCTCAGCACCCTCGAGAACCTCTGATACGATACCCATAATGTAGTTATAATAATTTTGAGCGGCGGCCATCTTGGATTTCAAAAATGATCACAAAATCGTTCTGTCGACTCTCGAGAACCTCGGATACGATACCCATATTTTTGTGATCATAATCTTGCACGGCGGCCATCTTGGATATGAAAAATGATCACAAAATCGTTCTCTGCACCCTCGAGAACCTCGGATACGATACCCATATTGCTTAAAACATAATTGTTTGCGGCAGCCCTCTTGGATTTTAAAAATTATCACAGAATTGTTCTCTACACCCTCGAGAACCTCGGACACGATATCCATATTGTTGTCATCAAAATTTTGCGCGGCGGCCATCTTGGAATTCAAAAATGATCACCAAATTGTTCTCTGCACCCTCGAGAACCTCAGGTACGATATCCATATTGCTGAAATCATAATTTTGTGCGGCGGCCATCTTGGATTTGAAAAATGATCACAAAATCGTTCTCAGCACCCTCGAGAACCTTGGATACGATACCCATAGTGTAGTTATCATAATTTTGAGCGGCGGCCATCTTGCATTTCAAAAATGATCACAAAATCGTTTTGTGCACTCTCGAGAACCTCGGATACGATACCCATATTGCTGAAAACATAATTGATTGCAGCAGCCTTCTAGGATTTCAAAAATGATCACAGAATTGTTCTCTACACCCTCGAGAACCTCGGACACGATATCCATATTGTTGTCATCAAATTTTGCGCGGCGGCCATCTTCGAATTCAAAAATGATCCCGAAATCTATCTCAGCACCCTCGAGATACTCGGATACGATACCGATATTTTTGTGATCATAATCTTGCACGGCGGCCATCTTGGATATGAAAAATGATTAGAAAATCGTTCTCAGCACCCGCGAGAACCTCGGATACGATACCCAAATTTTTGTGATCATAATCTTGTACGGCGGCCATCTTGGATTTGAAAAATGATCACATAATCGTATTCAGCACCCTCGAGAACCTCGGATACGATACCCATAATGTAGTTATCATACTTTTGAGCGGCGGCCATCTTGGATTTTAAAACTGATCACAAAATCGTTCTCTGCACCCTCGAGAACCTCTGATACTTTACCCATAATGTAGTTATCATAATTTTGAACGGCGGCCATCTCGGATTCAAAAATGGTCCCAAAATTGTTTTCTGCACCTTCGAGAACCTCGGACACGATATCAATATTGCTGAAAACATAATTATTTGTGGCAGCCCTCTAGGATTTCAAAATTTATCACAGAATTGTTCTCTGCACCCTGGAGAACCTCGGACACGATATCCATATTTCTAAAATCATACTTTTGTGCGGCAGCCATCGTGGATTTGAAAAATGATCACCAAATCGTTCTCTGCCATCTTGGATTTGAATAATGTTCACAAAAACGTTCTCAGCAACCTCGAGAACCTCTGATACGATACCCATAATGTACTTATAATACTTTTGAGCGTCGGCCATCTTGGATTTGTAAAATGATCAAAAAATCGTTCTGTCCACTCTCGAGAACCTCGGATACGATACTCATATTTTTGTGATCATAATCTTGCACGGCGGCCATCTTCGATATGAAAAATTATCAGAAAATCGTTCTCAGCACCCGCGAGAACCTCGGATACGATACCCAAATTTTTGTGATCATAATCTTGTACGGCGGCCATCTTGGATTTGAAAAATGATCACATAATCGTATTCAGCACCTCCGAGAACCTCGGATACGATACCCATAATGTAGTTATGATACTTTTGAGCGGCGGCCATCTTGGATTTTAAAACTGATCACAAAATCGTTCTCTGCACCCTTGAGAACCTCTGATACGATACCCATAATGTAGTTATAATAATTTTGAACGGCGGCCATCTCGGATTTTTAAAATGATCCCAAAATTGTTTTCTGCACCCTCGAGAACCTCGGACACGATATCCATATTGTTGTCATCAAATTTTGCGCGGCGGTCATCTTCGAATTCAAAAATGATCCCAAAATCATTCTCTGCACCCTCGAGAATCTCGGACACGATATCCATATTGCTGAAATGATAATTTTGTGCGGCGGCCATCTTGGATTTGAAAAATGATCACAAAATCGGTCTCAGCACCCTCGAGAACCTCGGATACGATACCCATAATGTAGTTATCATAATTTTGAGCGGCGGCCATCTCGGATTTAAAAATGATCCCAAAATTGTTTTCTGCACCCTCGAGAACCTCGGACACGATATCCATATTGCTAAAATCATAAATTTGTGCGGCGGCCATCTTAGATTTGAAAAATGATCACCAAATCGTTCTCTGCACCCTCGAGAACCTCAGGTACGATATCCATATTGCTGAAATCATAATTTTGTGCGGCGGCCATCTTGGATTTGAAAAATGTTCACAAAATCGTTCTGTTCAATCTCGAGAACCTCGGATACGATACCCATATTTTTTTGATCATAATCTTGCACGGCGGCCATCTTGGATATGAAAAATGATTAGAAAATCGTTCTCAGCACCCGCGAGAACCTCGGATACGATACCCAAATTTTTGTGATCATAATCTTGTACGGCGGCCATCTTGGATATAAAAAATGATCAGAAAATCGTTCTCAGCACCCGCGAGAACCTCGGATACGATATCAATATGGCTGAAAACATTATTGTTTGCGTCAGCCCTCTTGGATTACAAAAATGATCACAGAATTTTTCTCTGCACCCTCGAGAACCTCGGACACGATATCCATATTGCTAAAATCATACTTTTGTGCGGCAGCCATCTTGGATTTGAAAAATGATCACCAAATCGTTCTCTGCCATCTTGGATTTGAAAAATGTTCACAAAAACGTTCTCAGCACCCTCGAGAACCTCTGATACGATACCCATAATGTAGTTATAATACATTTGAGCGTAGGCCATCTTGGATTTGTAAAATGATCAAAAAATCGTTCTGTCCACTCTCGAGAACCTCAGATACGATACCCATATTTTTGTAATCATAATCTTGCACGGCGGCCATCTTGGATATGAAAAATGATCAGAAAATCGTTCTCAGCACCCGCGAGAACCTCGGATACGATACCCAAATTTTTGTGATCATAATCTTGTACGGCGGCCATCTTGGATTTGAAAAATGATCACATAATCGTATTCAGCACCCTCGAGAACCTCGGATACGATACCCATAATGTAGTTATCATACTTTTGAGCGGCGGCCATCTTGGATTTTAAAACTGATCACAAAATCGTTCTCTGCACCCTCGAGAACCTCTGATACTATACCCATAATGTAGTTATCATAATTTTGAATGGCGGCCATCTCGGATTCAAAAATGATCACCAAATCGTTCTCTGCACCCTCGAGAACCTCAGGTACGATATCCATATTGCTGAAATCATAATTTTGTGCGGCGGCCATCTTGGATTTGAAAAATGATCACAAAATCGTTCTCAGCACCCTCGAGAACCATGGATACGATACCCATAATGTAATTATCATAATTTTGAGCGGCGGCCATCTTGCCTTTCAAAAATGATCACAAAATCGTTTTGTGCACTCTCGAGAACCTCGAATACGATACCCATATTGCTGAAAACATAATTGATTGCGGCAGCCTTCTAGGATTTCAAAAATGATCACAGAATTGTTCTCTACACCCTCGAGAACCTCGGACACGATATCCATATTGTTGTCATCAAATTTTGCGCGGCGGTCATCTTCGAATTCAAAAATGATCCCAAAATCATTCTCTGCACCCTCGAGAATCTCGGACACGATATCCATATTGCTGAAATCATAATTTTGTGCGGCGGCCATCTTGGATTTGAAAAATGATCACAAAATCATTCTCAGCACCCTCGAGAACCTCGGTTACGATACCCATAATGTAGTTATAATACTACTGAGCGGCAGCCATCTTGGATTTGTAAAATGATCACTTAATCGTTCTCAACACCCTCGAGAACCTCGGATACGATACCCATAATGTAGATACATAATTTTGAGCGGCGGCCATCACGGATTTAAAAATGATTCCAAAATTGTTTTCTGCACCCTCGAGAACCTCGGACACGATATCCATATTGCTAAAATCATAAATTTGTGCGGCGGCCATCTTGGATTTGAAAAATGTTCACATAAACGTTCTCAGCACCCTCGAAAACCTCTGATGCGATACCCATAATGTAGTTATAATACTTTTGAGCGGCAGCCATCTTGGATTTGTAAAATGATCACTTAATCGTTCTTTGCACCCTCGAGAACCTCGGATACGATACCCATAATGTAGTTATGTAGTTATCTTGTTACGGCGGACATCTTGGATTTCAAAAATGATCACAAAATCGTTCTGTCCAATCTCGAGAACCTCGGATACGATACCCATATTTTTGTGATCATAATCTTGCACGGCGGCCATCTTGGATATGAAAAATGATCAGAAAATCGTTCTCAGCACCCGCGAGAACCTCGGATACGATATCAATATGGCTGAAAACATTATTGTTGGCGTCAGCCCTCTTGGATTACAAAAATGATCACAGAATTGTTCTCTGCACCCTCAAGAACCTCGGACACGATATCCATATTGCTTAAATCATACTTTTGTGCGGCAGCCATCTTGGATTTGAAAAATGATCACCAAATCGTTTTTTGCCATCTTGGATTTGAAAAATGTTCACAAAAACGTTCTCAGCACCCTCGAGAACCTCTGATACGATACCCATAATGTAGGTATAATACTTTTGAGCGTCGGCCATCTTGGATTTGTAAAATGCTCAAAAAATCGTTCTATCCACTCTCGAGAACCGCGGGTACGATACCCATATTTTTGTGATCATAATCTTGCACGGCGGCCATCTTGGATATGATAAATGATCAGAAAATCGTTCTCAGCAACCGCGAGAACCTCGGATACGATACCCATATTGCTTAAAACATAATTGTTTGCGGCAGCCCTCTTGGATTTTAAAAATAATCACAGAATTGTTCTCTATACCCTCGAGAACCTCGGACACGATATCCATATTGTTGTCATCAAAATTTTGCGCGGTGGCCATCTTCGAATTCAAAAATGATCCCAAAATCATTCTCTGCACCCTCGAGAATCTCGGACACGATATCCATATTGCTAAAATCATTATTTTGTGCGGCGGCCATCTTGGATTTGAAAAATGATCACAAAATCGTTCTCAGCACCCTCGAGAAACTTGGATACGATACCCATAATGTAATTATCATAATTTTGAGCGGCGGCCATCTTGCCTTTCAAAAATGATCACAAAATCGTTTTGTGCACTCTCGAGAACCTCGGATACGATACCCATATTGCTGAAAACATAATTGATTGCGGTAGCCTTCTAGGATTTCAAAAATGATCACAGAATTGTTCTCTACACCCTCGAGAACCTCGGACACGATATCCATATTGTTGTCATCAAATTTTGCGCGGCGGCCATCTTCGAATTCAAAAATGATCCCAAAATCATTCTCTGCACCCTCGAGAATCTCGGACACGATATCCATATTGCTGAAATCATAATTTTGTGCGGCGGCCATCTTGGATTTGAAAAATGATCACAAAATCGTTCTCAGCACCCTCGAGAACCTCGGTTACGATACCCATAATGTAGTTATCATGCTTTTGAGGGGCGGCCATCTTGGATTTGAAAAATCATCCCAAAATGTTCTCTGCACCCTCTAGAATCTCTGATACGATACCCATAATGTAGTTATCATAATTTTGAGCAGCGGCCTTCTCGGATTTAAAAATGATCCCAAAATTGTTTTTTGCACCCTCGAGAACCTCAGACATGATATCCATATTGCTGAAAAGATTATTGTATGCGGCAGCCCTCTTGGATTTCAAAAATTATCACAGATTTGTTCTCTCCACCCTTGAGAACCTCAGACATGATATTCATATTGCTAAAATCATTATTTTGTGCAGCGGCCATCTTGGATTTGAAAAATTATCAGAAAATCGTTCTCAGCACTCTCGAGAACCTCGGATACGATACCCATATTTTTGTGATCATAATATTGTACGGCGGCCATCTTGGATTTGAAAAATGATCACAAAATCGTTCTGTGCACTCTCGAGAACCTCGGATACGATACCCATATTTTGTGATCATAATCTTGCACGACGGCCATCTTGGATATGAAAAATGACCAGAAAATCGTTCTCAGCACCCTCGAGAACCTCGGATACGATACCCATATTTTTGTGATCATAATATTGTACGGCGGCCATCTTGGATTTGAAAATGATCACGAAATCGTATTCAGCACCCTCGAGAACCTCTGATTCGATACCCATAATGTAGTTATCATAATTTTGAGCGGCGGCAATCTTGGATTTAAAAATGATCCCAAAATCATTCTCTGCAACCTCGAGAATCTCGGACACGATATCCATATTGCTAAAATCATTATTTTGTGCAGCGGCCATCTTGGATTTGAAAAATGATCACAAAATCGTTCTCTGCACACTCGAGAATCTTGGACACGATATCCATATTGATAAAATCATAATTTTGTGCGGCGGCCATCTTGGTTTTAAAAAATGATCACAGAATAGTTCTCTACACCCTAGAGAACCTCGGACACGATATCCATATTGTTGTCATCAAAATTTTGCGCAGCGGCCATCTTGGAATTCAAAAATGATCACCAAATCGTTCTCTGCACCCTCGAGAACCTCAGGTACGATATCCATATTGCTGAAATCATAATTTTCTGCGGCGGCCATCTTGGATTTGAAAAATGATCACTTAATCGTTCTCAGCATTCTCGAGAACCTTGGATACGATACCCATAATGTAATTATCATAATTTTGAGCGGCGGCCATCTTGCATTTCAAAAATGATCACAAAATCGTTTTGTGCACTCTCGAGAACCTCGGATACGATACCCATATTGCTGAAAACATAATTGATTGCGGCAGCCTTCTAGGATTTCAAAAATGATCACAGAATTGTTCTCTACACCCTCGAGAACCTCGGACACGATATCCATATTTTTGTCATCAAATTTTGCGCGGCGGCCATCTTCGAATTCAAAAATGATCCCAAAATCATTCTCTGCACCCTCGAGAATCTCGGACACGATATCCATATTGCTGAAATCATAATTTTGTGCGGCGGCCATATTCGATTTGAAAAATTTTCACATAAACGTTCTCAGCACCCTTGAAAACCTCTGATACGATACCCATAATGTAGTTAAAATACTTTTGAGCGGCAGCCATCTTGGATTTGTAAAATGATCACTTAATCGTTCTTTGCACCCTCAAGAACCTCGGATACGAAACCCATAATGCAGTTATGTAGTTATCTTGTTACGGCGGCCATCTTGGATTTCAAAAATGATCACAAAATCGTTCTGTCCAATCTCGAGAACCTCGGATACGATACCCATATTTTTGTGATCATAATCTTGCACGGCGGCCATCTTGGATATGAAAAATCATTCTCAGCACACGCGAGAACCTCGGATACGATATCAATATGGCTGAAAACATTATTGTTTGCGTCAGCCCTCTTGGATTACAAAAATGATCACAGAATTGTTCTCTGCACCCTCGAGAACCTCGGACACGATATCAATATTGCTAAAATCATACTTTTGTGCGGCAGCCATCTTGGATTTGAAAAATGATCACCAAATCGTTCTCTGCCATCTTGGATTTGAAAAATGTTCACAAAACGTTCTCAGCACCCTCGAGAACCTCTGATACGATACCCATAATGTAGTTATAATACTTTTGAGCGTCGGCCATCTTGGATTTGTAAAATGCTCAAAAAATCGTTCTGTCCACTCTCGAGAACCTCGGATACGATACCCATATTTTTGTGATCATAATCTTGCACGGCGGCCATCTTGGATATGAAAAATGATCAGAAAATCGTTCTCAGCACCCGCGAGAACCTCGGATACGATATCCAAATTTTTGTGATCATAATCTTGTACGGCGGCCATCTTGGATTTGAAAAATGATCTCATTATCGTATTCAGCATCCTCGAGAACATCGGATACGATACCCATAATGTAGTTATCATACTTTTGAGCGGCGGCCATCTTGGATTTTAAAACTGATCACAAAATCGTTCTCTGCACCCTCGATAACCTCTGATACGATACCCATAATGTAGTTATCATAATTTTGAACGGCGGCCATCTCGGATTCAAAAATGATCCCAAAATCATTCTCTGCACCCTCGAGAATCTCGGACACGATATCCATATTGCTGAAATCATACTCGTAATTTTGTGCGGCGTAATGTAGTTATCTTGGATTTGAAAAATGTTCACAAAAACGTTCTCAGCACCCTCGAGAACCTCTGATACGATACCCATAATGTAGTTATCATAATTTTGAGCGGCGGCCATCTTGGATTTCAAAAATGATCACAAAATCGTACTGTCGACTCTCGAGAACTATGGGTATCGGATACGATACCCATATTTTTGTGATCATAATTTTGCACGGCGGCCATCTTGGATATGAAAAATGATCAGAAAATCGTTCTCTGCACCCTCGAGAACCTCGTATATGATACCCATAAAGTAGTTATCATAATTTTGAGCGACGGCCATCTTGGATTTTAAAACTGATCACAAAATCGTTCTCTGCACCCTCGAGACCTCTGATACGATACCCATAATGTAGTTATCATAATTTTGAGCGGCGGCAATCTCGGATTTAAAAATGATCCCAAAATTGTTTTCTGCACCCTCGAGAACCTCGGACACGATATCAATATTGCTGAAAATATTATTGTTTGCGGCAGCCCTCTTGGATTTCAAAAATGATCACAGACTTGTTCTCTGCACCCTCGAGAACCTCGGACACGATTTGAGTATTGCTAAAATCATACTTTTGTGCGGCGGCCATCTTGGATTTGAAAAATGGTCACCAAATCGTTCTCTGCACCCTCGAGTACCTCAGGTACGATATCCATATTCCTGAAATCATAATTTTGTGCGGCGGCCATCTTGGATTTGAAAAATGATCACTTAATCGTTCTCTGCACCCTCGAGAACCTCGGATATGATACCCATAAAGTAGTTATCATTATTTTGAGCGACGGCCATCTTGGATTTCACAAATGATCACAAAATCGTTTTGTGCACTCTCGAGAACCTCGGTTACGATACCCATATTGCTTAAAACATAATTGTTTGCGGCAACCCTCTTGGATTTTAAAAATTATCACAGAATTGTTCTCTATACCCTCGAGAACCTCGGACACGATATCCATATTGTTGTCATCAAAATTTTGCGCGGCGGCCATCTTCGAATTCAAAAATGATCCCAAAATCATTCTCTGCACCCTCGAGAATCTCGGACACGATATCCATATTGCTAAAATCATTATTTTGTGCAGCGGCCATCTTGTATTTGAAAAATGATCACCAAATCGTTCTCTGCACACTCGAGAACCTCTGATACGATACCCATAATGTAGGTATAATACTTTTGAGCGTCGGCCATCTTGGATTTGTAAAATGCTCAAAAAATCGTTCTATCCACTCTCGAGAACCGCGGATACGATACCCATATTTTTGTGATCATAATCTTGCACGGCGGCCATCTTGGATATGAAAAATGATCAGAAAATCGTTCTCAGCAACCGCGAGAACCTCGGATACGATACCCATATTGCTTAAAACATAATTGTTTGCGGCAGCCCTCTTGGATTTTAAAAATAATCACAGAATTGTTCTCTATACCCTCGAGAACCTCGGACACGATATCCATATTGTTGTCATCAAAATTTTGCGCGGTGGCCATCTTCGAATTCAAAAATGATCCCAAAATCATTCTCTGCACCCTCGAGAATCTCGGACACGATATCCATATTGCTAAAATCATTATTTTGTGCGGCGGCCATCTTGGATTTGAAAAATGATCACAAAATCGTTCTCAGCACCCTCGAGAAACTTGGATACGATACCCATAATGTAATTATCATAATTTTGAGCGGCGGCCATCTTGCCTTTCAAAAATGATCACAAAATCGTTTTGTGCACTCTCGAGAACCTCGGATACGATACCCATATTGCTGAAAACATAATTGATTGCGGTAGCCTTCTAGGATTTCAAAAATGATCACAGAATTGTTCTCTACACCCTCGAGAACCTCGGACACGATATCCATATTGTTGTCATCAAATTTTGCGCGGCGGCCATTTTCGAATTCAAAAATGATCCCAAAATCATTCTCTGCACCCTCGAGAATCTCGGACACGATATCCATATTGCTGAAATCATAATTTTGTGCGGCGGCCATCTTGGATTTGAAAAATGATCACAAAATCGTTCTCAGCACCCTCGAGAACCTCGGTTACGATACCCATAATGTAGTTATCATGCTTTTGAGGGGCGGCCATCTTGGATTTGAAAAATCATCCCAAAATGTTCTCTGCACCCTCTAGAATCTCTGATACGATACCCATAATGTAGTTATCATAATTTTGAGCAGCGGCCTTCTCGGATTTAAAAATGATCCCAAAATTGTTTTTTGCACCCTCGAGAACCTCAGACATGATATCCATATTGCTGAAAAGATTATTGTATGCGGCAGCCCTCTTGGATTTCAAAAATTATCACAGATTTGTTCTCTCCACCCTTGAGAACCTCAGACACGATATTCATATTGCTAAAATCATTATTTTGTTCAGCGGCCATCTTGGATTTGAAAAATTATCAGAAAATCGTTCTCAGCACTCTCGAGAACCTCGGATACGATACCCATATTTTTGTGATCATAATATTGTACGGCGGCCATCTTGGATTTGAAAAATGATCACAAAATCGTTCTGTGCACTCTCGAGAACCTCGGATACGATACCCATATTTTTGTGACCATAATATTGTACGGCGGCCATCTTGGATTTGAAAATGATCACGAAATCGTATTCAGCACCCTCGAGAACCTCTGATTCGATACCCATAATGTAGTTATCATAATTTTGAGCGGCGGCAATCTTGGATTTAAAAATGATCCCAAAATTGTTTTCTGCACCCTCGAGAACCTCGGACACGATATCAATATTGCTGAAAACATTATTATTTGCGGCAGCCCTCTTGGATTTCAAAAATGATCACAGAATTGTTCTCTGCACCCTCGAGAATCTCGGACACGATATCCATATTGCTAAAATCATAAATTTGTGCGGCGGCCATCTTGGACTTGAAAGATGATCACCAAGTCGTTCTCTGCACCCTCGAGAACCTCAGGTACGATATCCATATTGCTGAAATCATAATTTTGTGCGGCGGCCATCTTGGATTTGAAAAATGATCAAAATATCGTTCTCAGCACCCTCGAGAACCTCGGATACGATACCCATAATGTAGATACATAATTTTGAGCGGCGGCCATCTTGGATTTGAAAAATGATCACTTAATCGTTCTCAGCATTCTCGAGAACCTTGGATACGATACCCATAATGTAGTTATCATAATTTTGAGCGGCGGCCATCTTGCATTTCAAAAATGATCACAAAATCGTTTTGTGCACTCTCGAGAACCTCGGATACGATACCCATATTGCTGAAAACATAATTGATTGCGGCAGCCTTCTAGGATTTCAAAAATGATCACAGAATTGTTCTCTACACCCTCGAGAACCTCGGACACGATATCCATATTGTTGTCATCAAATTTTGCGCGGCGGCCATCTTCGAATTCAAAAATGATCCCAAAATCATTCTCTGCACCCTCGAGAATCTCGGACACGATATCCATATTGCTGAAATCATAATTTTGTGCGGCGGCCATATTCGATTTGAAAAATTTTCACATAAACGTTCTCAGCACCCTTGAAAACCTCTGATACGATACCCATAATGTAGTTAAAATACTTTTGAGCGGCAGCCATCTTGGATTTGTAAAATGATCACTTAATCGTTCTTTGCACCCTCAAGAACCTCGGATACGAAACCCATAATGCAGTTATGTAGTTATCTTGTTACGGCGGCCATCTTGGATTTCAAAAATGATCACAAAATCGTTCTGTCCAATCTCGAGAACCTCGGATACGATACCCATATTTTTGTGATCATAATCTTGCACGGCGGCCATCTTGGATATGAAAAATCATTCTCAGCACACGCGAGAACCTCGGATACGATATCAATATGGCTGAAAACATTATTGTTTGCGTCAGCCCTCTTGGATTACAAAAATTATCACAGAATTGTTCTCTGCACCCTCGAGAACCTCGGACACGATATCAATATTGCTAAAATCATACTTTTGTGCGGCAGCCATCTTGGATTTGAAAAATGATCACCAAATCGTTCTCTGCCATCTTGGATTTGAAAAATGTTCACAAAACGTTCTCAGCACCCTCGAGAACCTCTGATACGATACCCATAATGTAGTTATAATACTTTTGAGCGTCGGCCATCTTGGATTTGTAAAATGCTCAAAAAATCGTTCTGTCCACTCTCGAGAACCTCGGATACGATACCCATATTTTTGTGATCATAATCTTGCACGGCGGCCATCTTGGATATGAAAAATGATCAGAAAATCGTTCTCTGCACCCTCGAGAACCTCGGATATGATACCCATAAAGTAGTTATCATAATTTTGAGCGACGGCCATCTTGGATTTTAAAACTGATCACAAAATCGTTCTCTGCACCCTCGAGACCTCTGATACGATACCCATAATGTAGTTATCATAATTTTGAGCGGCGGCAATCTCGGATTTAAAAATGATCCCAAAATTGTTTTCTGCACCCTCGAGAACCTCGGACACGATATCAATATTGCTGAAAATATTATTGTTTGCGGCAGCCCTCTTGGATTTCAAAAATGATCACAGACTTGTTCTCTGCACCCTCGAGAACCTCGGACACGATATGAGTATTGCTAAAATCATACTTTTGTGCGGCGGCCATCTTGGATTTGAAAAATGGTCACCAAATCGTTCTCTGCACCCTCGAGTACCTCAGGTACGATATCCATATTCCTGAAATCATAATTTTGTGCGGCGGCCATCTTGGATTTGAAAAATGATCACTTAATCGTTCTCTGCACCCTCGAGAACCTCGGATATGATACCCATAAAGTAGTTATCATAATTTTGAGCGACGGCCATCTTGGATTTCACAAATGATCACAAAATCGTTTTGTGCACTCTCGAGAACCTCGGTTACGATACCCATATTGCTTAAAACATAATTGTTTGCGGCAACCCTCTTGGATTTTAAAAATTATCACAGAATTGTTCTCTATACCCTCGAGAACCTCGGACACGATATCCATATTGTTGTCATCAAAATTTTGCGCGGCGGCCATCTTCGAATTCAAAAATGATCCCAAAATCATTCTCTGCACCCTCGAGAATCTCGGACACGATATCCATATTGCTAAAATCATTATTTTGTGCAGCGGCCATCTTGTATTTGAAAAATGATCACCAAATCGTTCTCTGCACACTCGAGAATCTCGGACACGATATCCATATTGCTAAAATCATTATTTTGTGCGGCGGCCATCTTGGATTTGAAAAATGATCACAAAATCGTTCTCAGCACCCTCGAGAAACTTGGATACGATACCCATAATGTAATTATCATAATTTTGAGCGGCGGCCATCTTGCCTTTCAAAAATGATCACAAAATCGTTTTGTGCACTCTCGAGAACCTCGGATACGATACCCATATTGCTGAAAACATAATTGATTGCGGTAGCCTTCTAGGATTTCAAAAATGATCACAGAATTGTTCTCTACACCCTCGAGAACCTCGGACACGATATCCATATTGTTGTCATCAAATTTTGCGCGGCGGCCATCTTCGAATTCAAAAATGATCCCAAAATCATTCTCTGCACCCTCGAGAATCTCGGACACGATATCCATATTGCTGAAATCATAATTTTGTGCGGCGGCCATCTTGGATTTGAAAAATGATCACAAAATCGTTCTCAGCACCCTCGAGAACCTCGGTTACGATACCCATAATGTAGTTATCATGCTTTTGAGGGGCGGCCATCTTGGATTTGAAAAATCATCCCAAAATGTTCTCTGCACCCTCTAGAATCTCTGATACGATACCCATAATGTAGTTATCATAATTTTGAGCAGCGGCCTTCTCGGATTTAAAAATGATCCCAAAATTGTTTTTTGCACCCTCGAGAACCTCAGACATGATATCCATATTGCTGAAAAGATTATTGTATGCGGCAGCCCTCTTGGATTTCAAAAATTATCACAGATTTGTTCTCTCCACCCTTGAGAACCTCAGACACGATATTCATATTGCTAAAATCATTATTTTGTGCAGCGGCCATCTTGGATTTGAAAAATTATCAGAAAATCGTTCTCAGCACTCTCGAGAACCTCGGATACGATACCCATATTTTTGTGATCATAATCTTGCACGGCGGCCATCTTGGATATGAAAAATCATTCTCAGCACACGCGAGAACCTCGGATACGATATCAATATGGCTGAAAACATTATTGTTTGCGTCAGCCCTCTTGGATTACAAAAATGATCACAGAATTGTTCTCTGCACCCTCGAGAACCTCGGACACGATATCAATATTGCTAAAATCATACTTTTGTGCGGCAGCCATCTTGGATTTGAAAAATGATCACCAAATCGTTCTCTGCCATCTTGGATTTGAAAAATGTTCACAAAACGTTCTCAGCACCCTCGAGAACCTCTGATACGATACCCATAATGTAGTTATAATACTTTTGAGCGTCGGCCATCTTGGATTTGTAAAATGCTCAAAAAATCGTTCTGTCCACTCTCGAGAACCTCGGATACGATACCCATATTTTTGTGATCATAATCTTGCACGGCGGCTATCTTGGATATGAAAAATGATCAGAAAATCGTTCTCAGCACCCGCGAGAACCTCGGATACGATATCCAAATTTTTGTGATCATAATCTTGTACGGCGGCCATCTTGGATTTGAAAAATGATCTCATTATCGTATTCAGCATCCTCGAGAACATCGGATACGATACCCATAATGTAGTTATCATACTTTTGAGCGGCGGCCATCTTGGATTTTAAAACTGATCACAAAATCGTTCTCTGCACCCTCGATAACCTCTGATACGATACCCATAATGTAGTTATCATAATTTTGAACGGCGGCCATCTCGGATTCAAAAATGATCCCAAAATCATTCTCTGCACCCTCGAGAATCTCGGACACGATATCCATATTGCTGAAATCATAATTTTGTGCGGCGTAATGTAGTTATCTTGGATTTAAAAAATGTTCACAAAAACGTTCTCAGCACCCTCGAGAACCTCTGATACGATACCCATAATGTAGTTATCATTATTTTGAGCGGCGGCCATCTTGGATTTCAAAAATGATCACAAAATCGTTCTGTCGACTCTCGAGAACTATGGGTATCGGATACGATACCCATATTTTTGTGATCATAATTTTGCACGGCGGCCATCTTGGATATGAAAAATGATCAGAAAATCGTTCTCTGCACCCTCGAGAACCTCGGATATGATACCCATAAAGTAGTTATCATAATTTTGAGCGACGGCCATCTTGGATTTTAAAACTGATCACAAAATCGTTCTCTGCACCCTCGAGACCTCTGATACGATACCCATAATGTAGTTATCATAATTTTGAGCGGCGGCAATCTCGGATTTAAAAATGATCCCAAAATTGTTTTTTGCACTCTCGAGAACCTCTGATACGATACCCATGATGTAGTTATCATAATTTTGAGCGGCGGCCATCTCGGATTTAAAAATGATCCCAAAATTGTTTTCTGCACCCTCGAGAACCTCAGACACGATATCCATATTGCTGAAAAGATTATTGTATGCGGCAGCCCTCTTGGATTTCAAAAATTATCACAGATTTGTTCTCTCCACCCTTGAGAACCTCAGACACGATATTCATATTGCTAAAATCATTATTTTGTGCAGCGGCCATCTTGGATTTGAAAAATTATCAGAAAATCGTTCTCAGCACTCTCGAGAACCTCGGATACGATACCCATATTTTTGTGATCATAATATTGTACGGCGGCCATCTTGGATTTGAGAAATGATCACAAAATCGTTCTGTGCACTCTCGAGAACCTCGGATACGATACCCATATTTTGTGATCATAATCTTGCACGACGGCCATCTTGGATATGAAAAATGACCAGAAAATCGTTCTCAGCACCCTCGAGAACCTCGGATACGATACCCATATTTTTGTGATCATAATATTGTACGGCGGCCATCTTGGATTTGAAAATGATCACGAAATCGTATTCAGCACCCTCGAGAACCTCTGATTCGATACCCATAATGTAGTTATCATAATTTTGAGCGGCGGCAATCTTGGATTTAAAAATGATCCCAAAATTGTTTTCTGCACCCTCGAGAACCTCGGACACGATATCAATATTGCTGAAAACATTATTATTTGCGGCAGCCCTCTTGGATTTCAAAAATGATCACAGAATTGTTCTCTGCACCCTCGAGAATCTCGGACACGATATCCATATTGCTAAAATCATAAATTTGTGCGGCGGCCATCTTGGACTTGAAAGATGATCACCAAGTCGTTCTCTGCACCCTCGAGAACCTCAGGTACGATATCCATATTGCTGAAATCATAATTTTGTGCGGCGGCCATCTTGGATTTGAAAAATGATCAAAATATCGTTCTCAGCACCCTCGAGAACCTCGGATACGATACCCATAATGTAGATACATAATTTTGAGCGGCGGCCATCTCGGATTTAAAAATGATCCCAAAATTGTTTTCTGCACCCTCGAGAACCTCGGACACGATATCCATATTGATAAAATCATAAATTTGTGCGGCGGCCATCTTGGATTTGAAAAATGTTCACATAAACGTTCTCAGCACCCTCGAAAACCTCTGATACGATACCCATAATGTAGTTATAATACTTTTGAGCGGCAGCCATCTTGGAATTGTAAAATGATCACTTAATCGTTCTTTGCACCCTCGAGAACCTCGGATACGAAACCCATAATGTAGTTATGTAGTTTTCTTGTTACGGCGGACATCTTAGATTTCAAAAATGATCACAAAATCGTTCTGTCCACTCTCGAGAACCTCGGATACGATACCCATATTTTTGTAATCATAATCTTGCACGGCGGCCATCTTGGATATGAAAAATGATCAGAAAATCGTTCTCAGCACCCGCGAGAACCTCGGATACGATACCCAAATTTTTGTGATCATAATCTTGTACGGCGGCCATCTTGGATTTGAAAAATGATCACATAATCGTATTCAGCACCCTCGAGAACCTCGGATACGATACCCATAATGTAGTTATCATACTTTTGAGCGGCGGCCATCTTGGATTTTAAAACTGATCACAAAATCGTTCTCTGCACCCTCGAGAACCTCTGATACGATTCCCATAATGTAGTTATCATAATTTTGAACGGCGGCCATCTCGGATTCAAAAATGATCCCAAAATCATTCTCTGCACCCTCGAGAATCTCGGACACGATATCCATATTCCTGAAATCATAATTTTGTGCGGCGGCCATCTTGGATTTGAAAAATGATCACTAAATCGTTCTTTGCACCCTCGAGAATCTCGGATATGATACCCATATAGTAGTTATCATAATTTTAAGCGACGGCCATCTTGGATTTCAAAAATGATCACAAAATCGTTTTGTGCACTCTCGAGAACCTCGGATACGATACCCATATTGCTTAAAACATAATTGTTTGCGGCAGCCCTCTTGGATTTTAAAAATTATCACAGAATTGTTCTCTATACCCTCGAGAACCTCGGACACGATATCCATATTGTTGTCATCAAAATTTTGCGCGGCGGCCATCTTCGAATTCAAAAATTATCCCAAAATCATTCTCTGCAACCTCGAGAATCTCGGACACGATATCCATATTGCTAAAATCATTATTTTGTGCAGCGGCCATCTTGGATTTGAAAAATGATCACAAAATCGTTCTCTGCACACTCGAGAATCTTGGACACGATATCCATATTGCTGAAGTCATAATTTTGTGCGGAGGCCATCTTGAGTTTCAAAAATGATCACAGAATTGTTCTCTACACCATAGAGAACCTCGGACACGATATCCATATTGTTGTCATCAAAATTTTGCGCAGCGGCCATCTTGGATTTTAAAAATGATCACCAAATCGTTCTCTGCACCCTCGAGAACCTCAGGTACGATATCCATATTGCTGAAATCATAATTTTCTGCGGCGGCCATCTTGGATTTGAAAAATGATCACTTAATCGTTCTCAGCATTCTCGAGAACCTTGGATACGATACCCATAATGTAGTTATCATAATTTTGAGCGGCGGCCATCTTGCATTTCAAAAATGATCACAAAATCGTTTTGTGCACTCTCGAGAACCTCGGATACGATACCCATATTGCTGAAAACATAATTGATTGCGGCAGCCTTCTAGGATTTCAAAAATGATCACAGAATTGTTCTCTACACCCTCGAGAACCTCGGACACGATATCCATATTGTTGTCATCAAATTTTGCGCGGCGGCCATCTTCGAATTCAAAAATGATCCCAAAATCATTCTCTGCACCCTCGAGAATCTCGGACACGATATCCATATTGCTGAAATCATAATTTTGGGCGGCGGCCATATTCGATTTGAAAAATTTTCACATAAACGTTCTCAGCACCCTTGAAAACCTCTGATACGATACCCATAATGTAGTTAAAATACTTTTGAGCGGCAGCCATCTTGGATTTGTAAAATGATCACTTAATCGTTCTTTGCACCCTCAAGAACCTCGGATACGAAACCCATAATGCAGTTATGTAGTTATCTTGTTACGGCGGCCATCTTGGATTTCAAAAATGATCACAAAATCGTTCTGTCCAATCTCGAGAACCTCGGATACGATACCCATATTTTTGTGATCATAATCTTGCACGGCGGCCATCTTGGATATGAAAAATCATTCTCAGCACACGCGAGAACCTCGGATACGATATCAATATGGCTGAAAACATTATTGTTTGCGTCAGCCCTCTTGGATTACAAAAATGATCACAGAATTGTTCTCTGCACCCTCGAGAACCTCGGACACGATATCAATATTGCTAAAATCATACTTTTGTGCGGCAGCCATCTTGGATTTGAAAAATGATCACCAAATCGTTCTCTGCCATCTTGGATTTGAAAAATGTTCACAAAACGTTCTCAGCACCCTCGAGAACCTCTGATACGATACCCATAATGTAGTTATAATACTTTTGAGCGTCGGCCATCTTGGATTTGTAAAATGCTCAAAAAATCGTTCTGTCCACTCTCGAGAACCTCGGATACGATACCCATATTTTTGTGATCATAATCTTGCACGGCGGCCATCTTGGATATGAAAAATGATCAGAAAATCGTTCTCAGCACCCGCGAGAACCTCGGATACGATATCCAAATTTTTGTGATCATAATCTTGTACGGCGGCCATCTTGGATTTGTAAAATGATCCCAAAATCATTCTCTGCACCCTCGAGAATCTCGGACACGATATCCATATTGCTGAAATCATAATTTTGTGCGGCGTAATGTAGTTATCTTGGATTTGAAAAATGTTCACAAAAACGTTCTCAGCACCCTCGAGAACCTCTGATACGATACCCATAATGTAGTTATCATAATTTTGAGCGGCGGCCATCTTGGATTTCAAAAATGATCACAAAATCGTTCTGTCGACTCTCGAGAACTATGGGTATCGGATACGATACCCATATTTTTGTGATCATAATTTTGCACGGCGGCCATCTTGGATATGAAAAATGATCAGAAAATCGTTCTCTGCACCCTCGAGAACCTCGGATATGATACCCATAAAGTAGTTATCATAATTTTGAGCGACGGCCATCTTGGATTTTAAAACTGATCACAAAATCGTTCTCTGCACCCTCGAGACCTCTGATACGATACCCATAATGTAGTTATCATAATTTTGAGCGGCGGCAATCTCGGATTTAAAAATGATCCCAAAATTGTTTTCTGCACCCTCGAGAACCTCGGACACGATATCAATATTGCTGAAAATATTATTGTTTGCGGCAGCCCTCTAGGATTTCAAAAATGATCACAGACTTGTTCTCTGCACCCTCGAGAACCTCGGACACGATATGAGTATTGCTAAAATCATACTTTTGTGCGGCGGCCATCTTGGATTTGAAAAATGGTCACCAAATCGTTCTCTGCACCCTCGAGTACCTCAGGTACGATATCCATATTCCTGAAATCATAATTTTGTGCGGCGGCCATCTTGGATTTGAAAAATGATCACTTAATCGTTCTCTGCACCCTCGAGAACCTCGGATATGATACCCATAAAGTAGTTATCATAATTTTGAGCGACGGCCATCTTGGATTTCACAAATGATCACAAAATCGTTTTGTGCACTCTCGAGAACCTCGGTTACGATACCCATATTGCTTAAAACATAATTGTTTGCGGCAACCCTCTTGGATTTTAAAAATTATCACAGAATTGTTCTCTATACCCTCGAGAACCTCGGACACGATATCCATATTGTTGTCATCAAAATTTTGCGCGGCGGCCATCTTCGAATTCAAAAATGATCCCAAAATCATTCTCTGCACCCTCGAGAATCTCGGATACGATATCCATATTGCTAAAATCATTATTTTGTGCAGCGGCCACCTTGTATTTGAAAAATGATCACCAAATCGTTCTCTGCACACTCGAGAATCTTGGACACGATATCCATATTGTTGTCATCAAAATTTTGCGCGGCGGCCATCTTAGAATTCAAAAATGATCATCAAATCGTTCTCTGCACCCTCGAGAACCTCAGGTACGATATCCATATTGCTGAAATCATAATTTTGAGCGGCGGCCATCTTGCATTTCAAAAATGATCACAAAATCGTTTTGTGCACTCTCGAGAACCTCGGATACGATACCCATATTGCTGAAAACATAATTGATTGCGGCAGCCTTCTAGGATTTCAAAAATGATCACAGAATTGTTCTCTACACCCTCGAGAACCTCGGACACGATATCCATATTGTTGTCATCAAATTTTGCGGGGCGGCCATCTTCGAATTCAAAAATGATCCCAAAATCATTCTCTGCACCCTCGAGAATCTCGGACACGATATCCATATTGCTGAAATCATAATTTTGTGGGGCGGCCATCTTGGATTTGAAAAATGATCACAAAATCGTTCTCAGCACCCTCGAGAACCTCGGTTACGATACCCATAATGTAGTTATCATGCTTTTGAGGGGCGGCCATCTTGGATTTGAAAAATCATCCCAAAATGTTCTCTGCACCCTCTAGAACCTCTGATACGATACCCATAATGTAGTTATCATAATTTTGAGCGGCGGCCTTCTCGGATTTAAAAATGATCCCAAAATTGTTTTTTGCACTCTCGAGAACCTCTGATACGATACCCATGATGTAGTTATCATAATTTTGAGCGGCGGCCATCTCGGATTTAAAAATGATCCCAAAATTGTTTTCTGCACCCTCGAGAACCTCAGACACGATATCCATATTGCTGAAAACATTATTGTTTGCGGCAGCCCTCTTCGATTTCAAAAATGATCATAGAATTGTTCTCTGCACCCTCGAGAACCTCGGACACGATATCCATAATGCTAAAATCATAATTTTGTGCGGCAGCCATCTTGGATTTTAAAAATGATCACAAAGTCGTTATCAGCACCATCGAGAACCTCTGATACGATACCCATAATGTAGTTATCATAATTTTGAGCGGCGGCCATCTTGGATTTGAAAAATGATCACAAAATCGTTCTCTGCACCCTCGAGAACCTCGGATACGATACCCAAAATGTAGTTATCATAATTTTGAGCGGCGGCCATCTTGGATTTCAAAAATGATCACAGAATTGTTCTCTGCACCCTCGAGAACCTCGGACACGATACCCAAAATGTAGTTATCATAATTTTGAGCGGCGGCCATCTTGGATTTCAAAAATGATCACAAAATCGTTCTGTGCACTCTCGAGAACCTCGGATACGATACCCATATTGCTGAAAACATAATTGTTTGCGGCAGCCCTCTTGGATTTCAAAAATGATCACAGAATTGTTCTCAGCACCCGCGAGAACCTCGGATACGATACGCAAATTTTTGTGATCATAATTTTGTACGGCGGCCATCTTGGATTTGAAAAATGATCACATAATCGTTCTCTGCACCCTCGAGAACCTCGGATACGATACCCATAATGTAGTTATCATACTTTTGAGCGGCGGCCATCTTGGATTTTAAAACTGATCACAAAATCGTTCTCTGCACCCTCGAGAACCTCTGATACGATACCCATAATGTAGTTATCATAATTTTGAGCGGCGGCCATCTCGGATTCAAAAATGATCACAAAATCATTCTCTGCACCCTCGAGAATCTCGGACACGATATCCATATTGCTAAAATCATAATTTTGTGTGGCGGCCATCTTGGATTTGAAAAATGTTCACAAAAACGTTCTCAGCACCCTCGAGAACCTCTGATACGATACCCATAATGAAGTTATCATAATTTTGAGCGGCGGCCATCTTGGATTTCAAAAATGATCACAAAATCGTTCTGTCCACTCTCGAGAACCTCGGATACGACACCCATATTTTTGTGATCATAATCTTGCACGGCGGCCATCTTGGATATGAAAAATGATCAGAAAATCGTTCTCAGCACCCTCGAGAACCTCGGATACGATACCCAAATTTTTGTGATCATAATCTTGTACGGCGGGCATCTTGGATTTGAAAAATGATCACATAATCGTATTCAGCACCCTCGAGAACCTCGGATACGATACCCATAATGTAGTTATCATACTTTTGAGCGGCGGCTATCTTGAGTTTCAAAAATGATCACAGAATTGTTCTCTACACCCTCGAGAACCTCGGACACGATATCCATATTGTTGTCATCAAAATTTTTCGCGGCGGCCATCTTAGAATTCAAAAATGATCACCAAATCGTTCTCTGCACCCTCGAGAACCTCAGGTACGATATCCATATTGCTGAAATCATAATTTTGTGCGGCGGCTATCTTGGATTTGAAAAATGATCACAAAATCGTTCTCAGCACCCTCGAGAACCTTGGATACGATACCCATAATGTAGTTATCATGCTTTTGAGGGGCGGCCATCTTGGATTTGAAAAATCATCCCAAAATGTTCTCTGCACCCTCTAGAACCTCTGATACGATACACATAATGTAGTTATCATAATTTTGAGCGGCGGCCTTCTCGGATTTAAAAATGATCCCAAAATTGTTTTTGCACCCTCGAGAACCTCAGACATGATATCCATATTGCTGAAAAGATAATTGTTTGCTGCAGCCCTCTTGGATTTAAAAAATTATCACAGATTTGTTCTCTACACCCTCGAGAACCTCGGACACGATATCCATATTGCTAAAATCATTATTTTGTGCAGCGGCCATCTTGGATTTGAAAAATTATCACCAAATCGTTCTCTGCACACTCGAGAATCTCGGACACGATATCGATTTTGCTGAAGTCATAATTTTATGCGGCGGCCATCTTTTTTTTTTTTGATTTCAGAATATTTATTATCTCAAAAGAATACAAATTCACTTACTGAGATACTTAAACTAACATGATACATATATTGAGCGGCAAATCGTTATATACTATACACAATTTAAGACGTTATAATTAAAGTTACAATAATTACACAGAGTTACAATAAATACTAATTAGGTAGATACATTAATAACGAAATAGGTGGGTAACGTATAAAATAAATGGTTACAGTAATGAATAAAACACCTACACTATTTTATTATTTATTATAATGACAGCTATGAGGGTATTTGTTTATTAACCTTTCCGCATCAGCGCGCTCCGGATCTCGCTGTACACTATAGATCGGCAAGCTTCCGGCATTTTCGCGGCATTTTCCCCGTGTGTATTATTTTACGTGTAGTTATAAAATGCTTATAACTAGGGTGATTTGAGTGACTGTCACTGAAAGCTATTGAAACAAGCTATAAGACCATGTATAAATTATTCATATTGTCTTTCTTTTTTATTTCACAAAGACTTTTCATTCGAAAAAAAGTGTAAAAATAGGTATATTTTAAAATAAATATTGTTATTATTGTTAATTACTTGTTTTATTTATTTCCTTTTATGTTTTTGTAATGAATAGTATATGTTAATTATAAAATTAAGCTTAAATCTCCACAAAGAACGATCTTCGTGTAAAGTCTTGATAACGACCGCTCGCTGCGCCGGCCGGGAACAAGTGGACACATAAGTGCTTTGTCCGTAAAGCTATGACGTCGAATATTGGTGGCCTTGAATCGTAACGGATCGAAATGTGTTTGGGAATTCACTCGTTCATAACTGCGTAGGCAAATAAACCATCTTGTACACCTAATAAGGGTGAAAACTGGATGAGGTAAAAGAGTGCCCCGCGGCACAGCCGCTCTCATTGTTTTTTGAATTACCAGTGCCCGCGGGCACGGCTGATGCGGAAAGGTTAAGGTCTCGTTCATGGTCATAGCCGGAAGCGGTCTAATAAAATAAGTTATGAGAAATCCTTCAAAATGTGGTGTTTTAACGTTTTTTTAAAAACATTTAATGATTGTAATTCTTTAATATCTTTTGGGAGGTTGTTATACAATTTTGCCCCTTCGTACATTATATTTCTTGTTCCATATTTTGTTCTAGGTTTTATTAAGCAAATATTGAGGGCTTGCCTTGTTAGAATTTTTTGAATGTTTATGCTTTTTGTGAATGTAATTTGTGTATGTAAATCCTTAGTTAAAATTTTTCTTATGAGAATACATGTGTTATATTTATATATTTGATTTAAATTCATTAATTTTGTTTCCCGATATATTTGAACAGTAGGAGTTAGGTAGTTGTATCGAAACAAAGTTTTAATAATTTTATTTTGACTTATTTGTAAGCTTTTTAAGTTAGTTTTTTCCGCCGTTCCCCAAATTTCTACTAAATATTCTATATGTGGCTTTATCATGGAATTATATATTAAATACCTCACCTTTTTTGGGAGGCATCGGGCCATTCCACGAAGTGCTCCTGTTAGGGATGTAAGTTTGCTCCGTACACTTTCTATATGCGGTTTCCACTTTAATTGAGGATCAAGAATTAATCCCAAGTATTTCTCTTTGTTAACATTGTTAATAACTTGACTGTTTATAGTCAATGGGTTGTAATGACCAATTTCTTTATTTTTTGCAGCGAATATAATATAATTTGTTTTGCTTGTATTTATGGTTAGTAAATTTGTTTGCAACCATTCATGTAGAAGATCAAGGTCATGTTGTGCTTTTTTTACTATGGTATTTATTGATTGACCCGTGTAGAATAAACTTGTGTCATCAGCGTATAATGTTATATCTCCTTGTAAACCGATTTCATGAATATCATTTATGTAAATTAAAAATAATAACGGTCCAATAATTGAACCTTGTGGAACGCCATAAGTTACTAATTGGGGACTGCTCTGGGTATCTCCTAATTTCGTTATTTGGTATCGATTTGAGAGGTATGACTGAAAGATTTCATAGGCCGATCCAGTTATTCCTATGGATTTTAATTTAGTTAAAAGTTTTTCATGGCTAACAGTGTCAAACGCCTTTTTTAAATCGATGAATATACCAAGAATTATATGTTTCTGATCTATGCTGAGTTTTAATGATGTAATTAAATCCATTGCCGCAGTAAGAGTATTTGATTTAGGACGGAAACCATATTGTTTTTTAAATAAGAAATTTTTAGATGAAAGGTACTCGTTTAAACGATTATGTAAAATTCTTTCAAATATTTTTGATAATATAGGTAGTACTGATATTGGTCTGTAGTTGTTCGGATTGGTTTTACTTCCTGCCTTATGTAATGGACTCACTTTGGCTATTTTTAAAGAATCGGGGAAATGGCCGTCAGTAAAGCACTTATTTATACAATGAGTGAGACTTTCTACTATTAAAGATTTAACGCATTTTATGGTTTTAGTTGTAATTTTGTCTATACCAGAACTTGTGTTTGAGTCCAAATTATTTATTATTTTTTCTACCTCGTTTACAGTGGCAAGTTTCAGTTTATGTAGGGCTGAGTCATTTTGTAAAGTATTATCAGCCGTTAAAATCTTTTGAGTTGTATGATATTTTTGAGGAATTTGGCCAGCTAGTTCAGCTCCAATATTAGAAAAAAATATATTAAAATATTCGCAAATATCTTTACTTTCTGTAATTTGGCCTGAAGGAGTATCTAGTTTTGCAGGTGTTATTAGGTTTTTTTTATTTTATTATGTGCTAAATTATTTATAAGTTGCCACATTTTTAATGGATTTTTCTCACACTTATTGAAAGCGTCATAGTAGTACTGATTTTTCGTAGTTTGTATAGCAACATGTACCGAGCTCCTTTCCTGCAAGAAATTTTGTTTTAGTTCTTTGTCTTCAGGAGAACGCTTTAATTGATGCCAGAGAATATTTCTTTTGTTTATAGAAGCAATCAAATCCTTGTTAATCCAATCTTTCTGGGGTTGATTTTGAACTTTAATTTTCGTTGCCTTGTTTTGTGATATTGCTTTTAATAGAGTAGACTCTAATAAGTTAAAGTCTTTATACAGATTAGTCTCAGTCATGTCTTTTAATGTGAAAAATAATTGTTTATAATTAACGGCTTCATACTGTACTCGTTTATTTGCTTCAGGTTTGACTCTCTTTACTTCTAGATAAATTTTTTTGTGATCTGAAAAAGAACTTTCGATGAGAGCCATATGGAAAGTGTTATTTTTTAAGCTGGTACACACATGATCTAACAACGTTGCAGTGGTTTCTGTTTTGCGTGTGCAGTGATCTTTGTCAATTTTATTCAATACTCTCATACCATTTTCCTTTAGTACTATCTTATATTCTTTGATGGAGTTTTCTTTACTGAGTAGATTTAGATTTAGGTCTCCAAAAACTAATGCTCTTCTTCTTCGCGAAAGTTGGTTACTATACGTCTCCAAAAACTTTTTCACATTTGAGGAAGGTTGTTTATATATGACCCCAATGTCTAGAGAGAGATTTTTCAAATGAATCCATAGAAAGTGGTTGAAGTCTTCACATTCATCATCTAGAAATTCCTGTTTTAAATTTTTGTGCACGTATATTGACACACCACCTCCTACAGTTGTAGTTCTATGGTTATAGTAATGATTGTAACCTGGTAAGTTAAGTCTCTGAGCGTCTAGTTCATTTTTAATCCATGTCTCAGTTATAATGACAACATTCAATGTTGCTTTAAAACTTTCTATGATACATCTAAGTTCATCGTGTTGACCAGGCTTTACTAAGCTTCGAGCGTTTGCGTATAGAAATTTTAATGTTTTGTTTGTGATTGTGACGTCGGCATAATTATTAGTTATTTCGTATGTATTGATATCTCGATCTGTTGATTCTTGGTCTTTATTTAGTTTTTTGATGCTTGTTTAATAATTTTTGGATTTCCTTTGATATATTTAATAGTTAGGTGCTCTTCACCATTCTCCTGTCGTATTTTGAGTTTATTTTTAAGTTCTGTTAAGTATTTTATCTGTTGCGGAGTTTGATCGGAATAGATTCGGACTCCTTCTAAGTTGATAGAGTTTTTGTTACGTAGTATTAATTTAGCCGTTTCTTCTGATGTAAAACATACTTTTAACGGTCGTCCTTTTTTATTATTATATTTTCCAAGACGTAGGATTTTCTTGACATTTGGTAAATAATCAGGGCAAATACATTTTAAGATTTCGTCTACCTTAGAACTATCGACCTCTTGTCTTGCTTCCCGGCTTTCCAGACGCTGTTCGGGGATACCAAATATTACTACATTTTTACTTCGCTCTACACGTTCTTGAATTTCCGTTATTACATCGTTATAAGAACTTACTACTGGAGATTGCAATTGTAAGTTTGTTTGAAAGCACGTCTTTATTTCTGAGATTTCAGTTTGTAGTTCAGAAATTTTTTCTTCGTTGAGCTTTACTGTATTTTTTAATGTTACCATTTCCGATTTTAATTTGTTATTTTCAGTGAGTAGGTGTTCTGTTGTGGTTTTGATGTCCTGTAACTGTTCTCGGATGGAGGTAGTATTCTCACTTATTGTAGTGATACTCTCGTTATGACGTCTGCTAGATTCTTTTAGTATATCTAGAACTTCTTTCTTAAATGTGTTGAGTTGGCTAAAAAAGTCATTATCAGGTGCTTTTCTTTTTCGCAATGAGACATTTCTTGATACCGGTTCAGCTACGTCTAATAGAAGCTTAGACAGATCAGGTTATTTCCCGTTGATATCATCTTCTCTGATAACTTTTTAGTAGGAGAATTAGAGACACTCATTTTTTTTTGATAAGTTTTTTATCGCCCCGCTTATCACCCCGCTAAGTACTTAATACGCACCTTTATAATCTCTCAGGTAGATGCGTCGGTGCCAGATTTTAACTGCGTTTCTTTTACTCTAATGGTTGATTAATAAGCACTTTAGGTAGCACAACGAAACACGGTTATTGCAGTACGCACTCGAAATTAAGTTCTTTAGTTAGGATGTTTGAGATAAAAGTAAAATTATTTTATAACACTATAATAATATATACACGTCCTGTCACAACGACTGCCTGCAGTAAAACTCTTGGATTTGAAAAATGATCACAAAATCGTTCTCAGCACCCTCGAGAACCTCGGTTACGATACCCATAATGTAGTTATCATGCTATTGAGGGGCGGCCATTTTGGATTTGAAAAATGATCCCAAAATCGTTCTCCGCACCCTCGAGAACCTCTGATACGATACCCATAATGAAGTTATCATAATTTTGAGCGGCGGCCATCTCGGATTTAAAAATGATGCCAAAATTGTTCTCTGCACCCTCGAGAACCTCAGACACGATATCCATATTGCTGAAAACATTATTGTTTGCGGCAGCCCTCTTGGATTTCAAAAATGTTCATAGAATTGTTCTCTGCACCCTCGAGAACCTCGGACACGATATCCATATTGCTAAAATCATAATTTTGTGCGGCAGCCATCTTGGATTTGAAAAATGATCACAAAGTCGTTCTCAGCACCATCGAGAACCTCTGATACGATACCCATAATGTAGTTATCATAATTTTGACCGGCGGCCATCTTGGATTTGAAAAATGATCACAAAATCGTTCTCTGCACCCTCGAGAACCTCGGATACGATACCCAAAATGTAGTTATCATAATTTTGAGCGGCGGCCATCTTGGATTTCAAAAATGATCACAAAATCGTTCTGTGCACTCTCGAGAACCTCGGATACGATACCCATATTGCTGAAAACATAATTGTTTGCGGCAGCCCTCTTGGATTTCAAAAATGATCACAGAATTGTTCTCTGCACCCTCGAGAACCTCGGACACGATATCCATATTGTTATCATCAAAATTTTGCGCGGCGGCCATCTTAGAATTCAAAAATGATCCAAAAATCATTCTCTGCACCCTCGAGAATCTCGGACATGATATCCATATTGCTGAAATCATAAGTTTGTGCGGCGGCCATCTTGGATTTGAAATATGTTCACAAAAACGTTCTGTCCACTCTCGAGAACCTCGGATACGATACCCATATTTTTGTGATCATAATCTTGCACGGCGGCCATCTTGGATATGAAAAATGATCAGAAAATCGTTCTCAGCACCCGCGAGAACCTCGGATACGATACGCAAATTTTTGTGATCATAATTTTGTACGGCGGCCATCTTGGATTTGAAAAATGATCACATAATCGTTCTCTGCACCCTCGAGAACCTCGGATACGATACCCATAATGTAGTTATCATACTTTTGAGCGGCGGCCATCTTGGATTTTAAAACTGATCACAAAATCGTTCTCTGCACCCTCGAGAACCTCTGATACGATACCCATAATGTAGTTATCATAATTTTGAGTGGCGGCCATCTCGGATTCAAAAATGATCCCAAAATCATTCTCTGCACCCTCGAGAATCTCGGACACGATATCCATATTGCTTAAATCATAATTTTGTGTGGCGGCCATCTTGGATTTGAAAAATGTTCACAAAAACGTTCTCAGCACCCTCGAGAACCTCTGATACGATACCCATAATGAAGTTATCATAATTTTGAGCGGCGGCCATCTTGGATTTCAAAAATGATCACAAAATCGTTCTGTCCACTCTCGAGAACCTCGGATACGATACCCATATTTTTGTGATCATAATCTTGCACGGCGGCCATCTTGGATATGAAAAGTGATCAGAAAATCGTTCTCAGCACCCGCGAGAACCTCGGATACGATACCCAAATTTTTGTGATCATAATCTTGTACGGCGGGCATCTTGCATTTGAAAAATGATCACATAATCGTATTCAGCACCCTCGAGAACCTCGGATACGATACCCATAATGTAGTTATCATACTTTTGAGCGGCGGCCATCTTGGATTTTAAAACTGATCACAAAATCGTTCTCTCCAACCTCGAGAACCTCTGATACGATACCCATAATGTAGTTATCATAATTTTGAGCGGCGGCCATCTCAGGTTTAAAAATGATCCCAAAATTGTTTTCTGCACCCTCGAGAACCTCGGACACGATATCAATATTGCTGAAAACATTATTGTTTGCGGCAGCCCTTTTGGATTTGAAAAATGATCACAGACTTGTTCTCTGCACCCTCGAGAACCTCGGACACGATATCCATATTGTTGTCATCAAAATTTTGCGCGGCGGCCATCTTCGAATTAAAAAATGATCCCAAAATCATTCTCTGCACCCTCGAGAACCTCAGGTACGATATCCATATTGCTGAAATCATAATTTTGTGCGGCGGCCATCTTGGATTTGAAAAATGATCACAAAATCGTTCTCAGTACCCTCGAGAAACTTGGATACGATACCCATAATGTAGTTATCATACTTTTGAGCGGCGGCCATCTTGGATTTGAATAAATCATCACAAAATCGTTCTCTGCACCCTCGAGAACATCGGATATGATACCCATAATGTAGTTATCATAATTTTGAGCGGCGGCCATCTTGGATTTCAAAAATGATCACAAAATCGTTTTGTGCACTCTCGAGAACCTCGGATACGATACCCATATTGCTGAAAACATAATTGTTTGCGGCAGCCCTCTTGGAATTCAAAAATTATCACAGAATTGTTCTCTACACCCTCGAGAACCTCGGACACGATATCCATATTGTTGTCATCAAAATTTTGCGCGGCGGCCATCTTCGAATTAAAAAATGATCCCAAAATCATTCTCTGCACCCTCGAGAACCTCAGGTACGATATCCATATTGCTGAAATCATAATTTTGTGCGGCGGCCATCTTGGATTTGAAAAATGATCACAAAATCGTTCTCAGCACCCTCGAGAACCTTGGATACGATACCCATAATGTAGTTATCATACTTTTAGCGGCGGCCATCTTGGATTTGAAAAATCATCACAAAATCGTTCTCTGCACCCTCGAGAACCTCGGATATGATACCCATAATGTAGTTATCATAATTTTGAGCGGAGGCCATCTTGGATTTCAAAAATGATCACAAAATCGTTTTGTGCACTCTCGAGAACCTCGGATACGATACCCATATTGCTGAAAACATAATTGTTTGCGGCAGCCTTCTTGGATTTCAAAAATGATCACAGAATTGTTCTCTACACCCTCGAGAACCTCGGACACGATATCCATATTGTTGTCATCAAAATTTTGCCCGGCGGCCATCTTCGAATTCAAAAATGATCCCAAAATCATTCTCTGCACCCTCGAGAATATCGGACACGATGTTCATATTGCTGAAATCATAATTTTGTGCGGCAGCCATCTTGGATTTGAAAAATGATCACAAAATCGTTCTCAGCACCCTCGAGAACCTCGGTTAGGATACCCATAATGTAGTTATCATGCTTTTGAGGGGCGGCCATCTTGGATTTGAAAAATCATCCCAAAATCGTTCTCTGCACCCTCGAGAACCTCTTATACGATTTCCCATAATGTAGTTAATATTAATAATTTTGAGCGGCGGCCTTCTCGGATTTAAAAATGATCCCAGAATTGTTTTTTGCACCCTCGAGAACCTCAGACATGATATCCATATTGCTGAAAAGATTATTGTTTGCGGCAGCCCTCTTGGATTTCAAAAATTATCACAGATTTGTTCTCTACACCCTCCAGAACCTCGGACACGATATCCATATTGCTAAAATCATTATTTTGAGCGGCAGCCATCTTGCATTTCAAAAATGGTCACAAAATCGTTTTGTGCACTCTCGAGAACCTCGGATACGATACCCATATTGCTGAAAACATAATTGATTGCGGCAGCCTTCTTGGATTTCAAAAATGATCACAGAATTGTTCTCTACACCCTCGAGAACCTCGGACACGATATCCATATTGTTGTCATCAAATTTTGCGCGGCGGCCATCTTCGAATTCAAAAATGATCCCAAAATCATTCTCTGCACCCTCGAGAATCTCGGACACGATATCCATATTGCTGAAATCATAATTTTGTGGGGCAGCCATCTTGGATTTGAAAAATGATTACAAAATCGTTCTCAGCACCCTCGAGAACCTCGGTTACGATACCCATAATGTAGTTATCATGCTTTTGAGGGGCGGCCATCTTGGATTTGAAAAATAATCCCAAAATGTTCTCTGCACCCTCTAGAACCTCTGATACGTTACCCATAATGTAGTTATCATAATTTTGAGCGGCGGCCTTCTCGGATTTAAAAATGATCCCAAAATTGTTTTTTGCACCCTCGAGAACCTCAGACATGATATCCATATTGCTGAAAAGATTATTGTTTGCTGCAGCCCTCTTGGATTTCAAAACTTATCACAGATTTGTTCTCTACACCCTCGAGAACCTCGGACACGATATCCATATTGCTAAAATAATTATTTTGTGCAGCGGCCATCTTGTTTTTGAAAAATTATCACCAAATCGTTCTCTGCACACTCGAGAATCTCGGACACGATATCGATTTTGCTGAAGTCACAATTTTGTGCGGCGGCATTCTTGGATTTGACAAATGATCACAAAATCGTTCTCAGCACCCTCGAGAACCTCGGTTACGATACCCATAATGTAGTTATCATGCTATTGAGGGACGGCCATTTTGGATTTGAAAAATGATCCCAAAATCGTTCTCTGCACCCTCGAGAACCTCTGATACGATACCCATGATGTAGTTATCATAATTTTGAGCGGCGGCCATCTCGGATTTAAAAATGATCCCAAAATTGTTTTCTGCACCCTCGAGAACCTCAGACACGATATCCATATTACTGAAAACATTATTGTTTGCGGCAGCCCTCTTGGATTTCAAAAATGATCACAGAATTGTTCTCTGCACCCTCGAGAACCTCGGACACGATATCCATATTGCTAAAATCATAATTTTGTGCGGCAGCCATCTTGGATTTTAAAAATGATCACAAAGTCGTTATCAGCACCATCGAGAACCTCTGATACGATACCCATAATGTAGTTATCATAATTTTGAGCGGCGGCCATCTTGGATTTGAAAAATGATCACAAAATCGTTCTCTGCACCCTCGAGAACCTCGAACACGATACCCAAAATGTAGTTATCATAATTTTGAGCGGCGGCCATCTTGGATTTCAAAAATGATCACAGAATTGTTCTCTGCACCCTCGAGAACCTCGGACACGATACCCAAAATGTAGTTATCATAATTTTGAGCGGCGGCCATCTTGGATTTCAAAAATGATCACAAAATCGTTCTGTGCACTCTCGAGAACTTCGGATACCATACCCATATTGCTGAAAACATAATTGTTTGCGGCAGCCCTCTTGGATTTCAAAAATGATCACAGAATTGTTCTCTGCACCCTCGAGAACCTCGGACACGATATCCATATTGTTGTCATCAAAATTTTGCGCGGCGGCCATCTTAGAATTCAAAAATGATCCAAAAATCATTCTCTGCACCCTCGAGAATCTCGGACATGATATCCATATTGCTGAAATCATAAGTTTGTGCGGCGGCCATCTTGGATTTGAAATATGTTCACAAAAACGTTCTGTCCACTCTCGAGAACCTCGGATACGATACCCATATTTTTGTGATCATAATCTTGCACGGCGGCCATCTTGGATATGAAAAATGATCAGAAAATCGTTCTCAGCACCCGCGAGAACCTCGGATACGATACGCAAATTTTTGTGATCATAATTTTGTACGGCGGCCATCTTGGATTTGAAAAATGATCACATAATCGTTCTCTGCACCCTCGAGAACCTCGGATACGATACCCATAATGTAGTTATCATACTTTTGAGCAGCGGCCATCTTGGATTTTAAAACAGATCACAAAATCGTTCTCTGCACCCTCGAGAACCTCTGATACGATACCCATAATGTAGTTATCATAATTTTGAGCGGCGGCCATCTCGGATTCAAAAATGATCACAAAATCATTCTCTGCACCCTCGGGAATCTCGGACACGATATCCATATTGCTAAAATCATAATTTTGTGTGGCGGCCATCTTGGATTTGAAAAATGTTCCCAAAAACTTTCTCAGCACCCTCGAGAACCTCTGATACGATACCCATAATGAAGTTATCATAATTTTGAGCGGCGGCCATCTTGGATTTCAAAAATGATCACAAAATCGTTCTGTCCACTCTCGAGAACCTCGGATACGACACCCATATTTTTGTGATCATAATCTTGCACGGCGGCCATCTTGGATATGAAAAATGATCAGAAAATCGTTCTCAGCACCCTCGAGAACCTCGGATACGATACCCAAATTTTTGTGATCATAATCTTGTACGGCGGGCATCTTGGATTTGAAAAATGATCACATAATCGTATTCAGCACCCTCGAGAACCTCGGATACGATACCCATAATGTAGTTATCATACTTTTGAGCGGCGGCCATCTTGAGTTTCAAAAATGATCACAGAATTGTTCTCTACACCCTCGAGAACCTCGGACAGGATATCCATATTGTTGTCATCAAAATTTTTCGCGGCGGCCATCTTAGAATTCAAAAATGATCACCAAATCGTTCTCTGCACCCTCGAGAACCTCAGGTACGATATCCATATTGCTGAAATCATAATTTTGTGCGGCGGCTATCTTGGATTTGAAAAATGATCACAAAATCGTTCTCAGCACCCTCGAGAACCTTGGATACGATACCCATAATGTAGTTATCATAATTTTGAGCGGCGGCCATCTTGGATTTGAAAAATGATCACAAAATCTTTCTCTGCACCCTCGAGAACCTCGGATACGATATCCATATTGCAAAAATCATAATTTGGTGCGGCAGCCATCTTGGATTTGAAAAATGATCACAAAGTCGTTCTCAGCACCATCGAGAACCTCTGATACGATACCCATAATGTAGTTATCATGCTTTTGAGGGGTGGCCACCTTGGATTTGAAAAATTATCCCAAAATGTTCTCTGCACCCTCTAGAACCTCTGATACGATACACATAATGTAGTTATCATAATTTTGAGCGGCGGCCTTCTCGGATTTAAAAATGATCCCAAAATTGTTTTTTGCACCCTCGAGAACCTCAGACATGATATCCATATTGCTGAAAAGATTATTGTTTGCTGCAGCCCTCTTGGATTTCAAAAATTATCACAGATTTGTTCTGTACACCCTCGAGAACCTCGGACACGATATCCATATTGCTAAAATCATTATTTTGTGCAGCGGCCATCTTGGATTTGAAAAATTATCACCAAATCGGTCTCTGCACACTCGAGAATCTCAGACACGATATCGATTTTGCTGAAGTCATAATTTTGTGCGGCGGCCATCTTGCATTTGAAAAATGATCACAAAATCGTTCTCAGCACCCTCGAGAAACTCGGTTACGATACCCATAATGTAGTTATCATGCTATTGAGGGGCGGCCATTTTGGATTTGAAAAATGATCCCAAAATCGTTCTCTGCACCCTCGAGAACCTCTGATACGATACCCATAATGTAGTTATCATAATTTTGAGCGGCGGCCATCTCGGATTTAAAAATGATGCCAAAATTGTTTTCTGCACCCTCGAGAACCTCAGACACGATATCCATATTGCTGAAAACATTATTGTTTGCGGCAGCCCTCTTGGATTTCAAAAATGTTCATAGAATTGTTCTCTGCACCCTCGAGAACCTCGGACACGATATCCATATTGCTAAAATCATAATTTTGTGCGGCAGCCATCTTGGATTTGAAAAATGATCACAAAGTCGTTCTCAGCACCATCGAGAACCTCTGATACGATACCCATAATGTAGTTATCATAATTTTGAGCGGCGGCCATCTTGGATTTGAAAAATGATCACAAAATCGTTCTCTGCACCCTCGAGAACCTCTGATACGATATCCATATTGTTGTCATCAAAATTTTGCGCGGCGGCCATCTTAGAATTCAAAAATGATCCAAAAATCATTCTCTGCACCCTCGAGAATCTCGGACATGATATCCATATTGCTGAAATCATAAGTTAGTGCGGCGGCCATCTTGGATTTGAAATATGTTCACAAAAACGTTCTGTCCACTCTCGAGAACCTCGGATACGATACCCATATTTTTGTGATCATAATCTTGCACGGCGGCCATCTTGGATATGAAAAATGATCAGAAAATCGTTCTCAGCACCCGCGAGAACCTCGGATACGATACGCAAATTTTTGTGATCATTATTTTGTACGGCGGCCATCTTGGATTTGAAAAATGATCACAGAATTGTTCTCTGCACCCTCGAGAACCTCGGACACGATATCCATATTGTTGTCATCAAAATTTTGCGCGGCGGCCATCTTAGAATTCAAAAATGATCCAAAAATCATTCTCTGCACCCTCGAGAATCTCGGACATGATATCCATATTGCTGAAATCATAAGTTAGAGCGGCGGCCATCTTGGATTTGAAATATGTTCACAAAAACGTTCTGTCCACTCTCGAAAACCTCGGATACGATACCCATATTTTTGTGATCATAATCTTGCACGGCAGCCATCTTGGATATGAAAAATGATCAGAAAATCGTTCTCAGCACCCGCGAGAAACTCGGATACGATACGCAAATTTTTGTGATCATTATTTTGTACGGCGGCCATCTTGGATTTGAAAAATGATCACATAATCGTTCTCTGCACCCTCGAGAACCTCGGATACGATACCCATAATGTAGTTATCATACTTTTGAGCGGCGGCCATCTTGGATTTTAAAACTGATCACAAAATCGTTCTCTGCACCCTCGAGAACCTCTGATACGATACCCATAATGTAATTATCATAATTTTGAGCGGCGGCCATCTCGGATTCAAAAATGATCCCAAATTCATTCTCTGCACCCTCGAGAATCTCGGACACGATATCCATATTGCTAAAATCATAATTTTGTGTGGCGGCCATCTTGGATTTGAAAAATGTTCACAAAAACGTTCTCAGCACCCTCGAGAACCTCTGATACGATACCCATAATGAAGTTATCATAATTTTGAGCGGCGGCCATCTTGGATTTCAAAAATGATCACAAAATCGTTCTGTCCACTCTCGAGAACCTCGGATACGACACCCATATTTTTGTGATCATAATCTTGCACGGCGGCCATCTTGGATATGAAAAATTATCACCAAATCGTTCTCTGCACACTCGAGAATCTCGGACACGATATCGATTTTGCTGAAGTCATAATTTTGTGCGGCGGCCATCTTGGATTTGAAAAATGATCACAAAATCGTTCTCAGCACCCTCGAGAAACTCGGTTACGATACCCATAATGTAGTTATCATGCTATTGAGGGGCGGCCATTTTGGATTTGAAAAATGATCCCAAAACCGTTCT
The DNA here is from genome assembly GCF_905404315.1 of Leptidea sinapis. Taxonomy (NCBI): domain Eukaryota; kingdom Metazoa; phylum Arthropoda; class Insecta; order Lepidoptera; family Pieridae; genus Leptidea; species Leptidea sinapis. The sequence continues at coordinate 9,216,043 of NC_066305.1, read as the reverse complement.
CTGCACCCTCGAGAACCTCTGATACGATACCCATAATGTAGTTATCATAATTTTGAGCGGCGGCCATCTCGGATTTAAAAATGATGCCAAAATTGTTTTCTGCACCCTCGAGAACCTCAGACACGATATCCATATTGCTGAAAACAATATTGTTTGCGGCAGCCCTCTTGGATTTCAAAAATGTTCATAGAATTGTTCTCTGCACCCTCGAGAACCTCGGACACGATATCCATATTGCTAAAATCATAATTTTGTGCGGCAGCCATCTTGGATTTGAAAAATGATCACAAAGTCGTTCTCAGCACCATCGAGAACCTCTGATACGATACCCATAATGTAGTTATCATAATTTTGAGCGGCGGCCATCTTGGATTTGAAAAATGATCACAAAATCGTTCTCTGCACCCTCGAGAACCTCGGATACGATACCCAAAATGTAGTTATCATAATTTTGAGCGGCGGCCATCTTGGATTTCAAAAATGATCACAAAATCGTTCTGTGCACTCTCGAGAACCTCGGATACGATACCCATATTGCTGAAAACATAATTGTTTGCGGCAGCCCTCTTGGATTTCAAAAATGATCACAGAATTGTTCTCTGCACCCTCGAGAACCTCGGACACGATATCCATATTGTTGTTATCAAAATTTTGCGCGGCGGCCATCTTAGAATTCAAAAATGATCCAAAAATCATTCTCTGCACCCTCGAGAATCTCGGACATGATATCCATATTGCTGAAATCATAAGTTAGTGCGGCGGCCATCTTGGATTTGAAATATGTTCACAAAAACGTTCTGTCCACTCTCGAGAACCTCGGATACGATACCCATATTTTTGTGATCATAATCTTGCACGGCGGCCATCTTGGATATGAAAAATGATCAGAAAATCGTTCTCAGCACCCGCGAGAACCTCGGATACGATACGCAAATTTTTGTGATCATTATTTTGTACGGCGGCCATCTTGGATTTGAAAAATGATCACATAATCGTTCTCTGCACCCTCGAGAACCTCGGATACGATACCCATAATGTAGTTATCATACTTTTGAGCGGCGGCCATCTTGGATTTTAAAACTGATCACAAAATCGTTCTCTGCACCCTCGAGAACCTCTGATACGATACCCATAATGTAGTTATCATAATTTTGAGCGGCGGCCATCTCGGATTCAAAAATGATCCCAAATTCATTCTCTGCACCCTCGAGAATCTCGGACACGATATCCATATTGCTAAAATCATAATTTTGTGTGGCGGCCATCTTGGATTTGAAAAATGTTCACAAAAACGTTCTCAGCACCCTCGAGAACCTCTGATACGATACCCATAATGAAGTTATCATAATTTTGAGCGGCGGCCATCTTGGATTTCAAAAATGATCACAAAATCGTTCTGTCCACTCTCGAGAACCTCGGATACGACACCTATATTTTTGTGATCATAATCTTGCACGGCGGCCATCTTGGATATGAAAAATGATCAGAAAATCGTTCTCAGCACCCGCATGAACCTCGGATACGATACCCAAATTTTTGTGATCATAATCTTGTACGGCGGGCATCTTGCATTTGAAAAATGATCACATAATCGTATTCAGCACCCTCGAGAACCTCGGATACGATACCCATAATGTAGTTATCATACTTTTGAGCGGCGGCCATCTTGGATTTTAAAACTGATCACAAATTCGTTCTCTCCAACCTCGAGAACCTCTGATACGATACCCATAATGTAGTTATCATAATTTTGAGCGGCGGCCATCTCGGGTTTAAAAATGATCCCAAAATTGTTTTCTGCACCCTCGAGAACCTCGGACACGATATCAATGTTGCTGAAAACATTATTGTTTGCGGCAGCCCTTTTGGATTTGAAAAATGATCACAGACTTGTTCTCTGCACCCTCGAGAACCTCGGTTACGATTTCAATATTGCTAAAATCATAATTTTGTGCGGCGACCATCTTGGTTTGAAAAATGATCACCAAATCGTTCTCTGCACCCTCGAGAACCTCCGGTACGATATCCATATTGCTGAAATCATAATTTTGTGCGGCGGCCATCATGGATTTGAAAAATGATCACAAAATCGTTCTCAGCACCCTCGAGAAACTTGGATACGATACCCATAATGTAGTTATCATACTTTTGAGCGGCGGCCATCTTGGATTTGAATAAATCATCACAAAATCGTTCTCTGCACCCTCGAGAACATCGGATATGATACCCATAATGTAGTTATCATAATTTTGAGCGGCGGCCATCTTGGATTTCAAAAATGATCACAAAATCGTTTTGTGCACTCTCGAGAACCTCGGATACGATACCCATATTGCTGAAAACATAATTGTTTGCGGCAGCCCTCTTGGATTTCAAAAATTATCACAGATTTGTTCTCTACACCCTCGAGAACCTCGGACACGTTATCCATATTGCTAAAATCATTATTTTGTGCAGCGGCCATCTTGGATTTGAAAAATGATCACCAAATCGTTCTCTGCACACTCGAGAATCTCGGACACGATATCCATTTTGCTGAAGTCATAATTTTGTGCGGCGGCCATCTTGGTTTTGAAAAATTATCACAAAATCGTTCTCAGCACCCTCGAGAACCTCAGGTACGATATCCATATTGCTGAAATTATAATTTTTTGTGGCGGCCATCTTCGATTTGAAAAATGATCAGAAAATCGTTCTCAGCACCCTCGAGAACCTTGGACACGATATCCATATTGTGGTCATGAAAATTTTGTGCGGCGGCCATCTTGGAATTCAAAAATGATCACCAAATCGTTCTCTGCACCCTCGAGAACCTCAGGTACGATATCCATATTGCTGAAATTATAATTTTGTGCAGCGGCCATCTTGGATTTGCAAAATGATCAGAAAATCGTTCTCAGCACCCTCGAGAACCTTGGATACGATACCCATAATGTAGTTATCATACTTTTGAGCGGCGGCCATCTTGGATTTGAAAAATCATCACAAAATCGTTCTCTGCACCCTCGAGAACCTCGGATATGATACCCATAATGTAGTTATCATAATTTTGAGCGTAGGCCGTCTTGGATTTCAAAAATGATCACAAAATCGTTTTGTGCACTCTCGAGAACCTCGGATACGATACCCATATTGCTGATAACATTATTGTTTGCGGCAGCCCTCTTGGATTTCAAAAATGATCACAGAATTGTTCTCTACACCCTCGAGAACCTCGGACACGATATCCATATTGCTGAAAACATTATTGTTTCCGGCAGCCCTCTTGGATTTCAAAAATGATCAAAGAATTGTTCTCTGCACCCTCGAGAACCTCGGACACGATATCCATATTGCTAAAATCATAATTTTGTGCGGCAGCCATCTTGGATTTAAAAAATGATCACAAGGTCGTTCTCAGCACCATCGAGAACCTCTGATACGATACCCATAATGTAGTTATCATACTTTTGAGCGGCGGCCATCTTGGATTTGAAAAATGATCACAAAATCGTTCTCTGCACCCTCGAGAACCTCGGATACGATACCCAAAATGTAGTTATCATAATTTTGAGCGGCGGCCATCTTGGATTTCAAAAATGATCACAAAATCGTTCTGTGCACTCTCGAGAACCTCTGATACGATACCCATAATGTAATTATCATAATTTTGAGCGGCGGCCATCTCGGATTCAAAAATGATCCAAAAATCATTCTCTGCACCCTCGAGAATCTCGGACATGATATCCATATTGCTGAAATCATAAGTTAGAGCGGCGGCCATCTTGGATTTGAAATATGTTCACAAAAACGTTCTGTCCACTCTCGAAAACCTCGGATACGATACCCATATTTTTGTGATCATAATCTTGCACGGCAGCCATCTTGGATATGAAAAATGATCAGAAAATCGTTCTCAGCACCCGCGAGAAACTCGGATACGATACGCAAATTTTTGTGATCATTATTTTGTACGGCGGCCATCTTGGATTTGAAAAATGATCACATAATCGTTCTCTGCACCCTCGAGAACCTCGGATACGATACCCATAATGTAGTTATCATACTTTTGAGCGGCGGCCATCTTGGATTTTAAAACTGATCACAAAATCGTTCTCTGCACCCTCGAGAACCTCTGATACGATACCCATAATGTAGTTATCATAATTTTGAGCGGCGGCCATCTCGGATTCAAAAATGATCCCAAATTCATTCTCTGCACCCTCGAGAATCTCGGACACGATATCCATATTGCTAAAATCATAATTTTGTGTGGCGGCCATCTTGGATTTGAAAAATGTTCACAAAAACGTTCTCAGCACCCTCGAGAACCTCTGATACGATACCCATAATGAAGTTATCATAATTTTGAGCGGCGGCCATCTTGGATTTCAAAAATGATCACAAAATCGTTCTGTCCACTCTCGAGAACCTCGGATACGACACCCATATTTTTGTGATCATAATCTTGCACGGCGGCCATCTTGGATATGAAAAATGATCCCAAAATCGTTTTGTGCACTCTCGAGAACCTCGCATACGATATCCATATTGCTAAAATCATTATTTTGTGCAGCGGCCATCTTGGATTTGAAAAATTATCACCAAATCGTTCTCTGCACACTCGAGAATCTCGGACACGATATCGATTTTGCTGAAGTCATAATTTTGTGCGGCGGCCATCTTGGATTTGAAAAATGATCACAAAATCGTTCTCAGCACCCTCGAGAAACTCGGTTACGATACCCATAATGTAGTTATCATGCTATTGAGGGGCGGCCATTTTGGATTTGAAAAATGATCCCAAAACCGTTCTCTGCACCCTCGAGAACCTCTGATACGATACCCATAATGTAGTTATCATAATTTTGAGCGGCGGCCATCTCGGATTTAAAAATGATGCCAAAATTGTTTTCTGCACCCTCGAGAACCTCAGACACGATATCCATATTGCTGAAAACAATATTGTTTGCGGCAGCCGTCTTGGATTTCAAAAATGTTCATAGAATTGTTCTCTGCACCCTCGAGAACCTCGGACACGATATCCATATTGCTAAAATCATAATTTTGTGCGGCAGCCATCTTGGATTTGAAAAATGATCACAAAGTCGTTCTCAGCACCATCGAGAACCTCTGATACGATACCCATAATGTAGTTATCATAATTTTGAGCGGCGGCCATCTTGGATTTGAAAAATGATCACAAAATCGTTCTCTGCACCCTCGAGAACCTCGGATACGATACCCAAAATGTAGTTATCATAATTTTGAGCGGCGGCCATCTTGGATTTCAAAAATGATCACAAAATCGTTCTGTGCACTCTCGAGAACCTCGGATACGATACCCATATTGCTGAAAACATAATTGTTTGCGGCAGCCCTCTTGGATTTCAAAAATGATCACAGAATTGTTCTCTGCACCCTCGAGAACCTCGGACACGATATCCATATTGTTGTTATCAAAATTTTGCGCGGCGGCCATCATGGAATTCAAAAATGATCCAAAAATCATTCTCTGCACTCTCGAGAATCTCGGACACGATATCCATATTGCTGAAATCATAAGTTAGTGCGGCGGCCATCTTGGATTTGAAATATGTTCACAAAAACGTTCTGTCCACTCTCGAGAACCTCGGATACGATACCCATATTTTTGTGATCATAATCTTGCACGGCGGCCATCTTGGATATGAAAAATGATCAGAAAATCGTTCTCAGCACCCGCGAGAACCTCGGATACGATACGCAAATTTTTGTGATCATTATTTTGTACGGCGGCCATCTTGGATTTGAAAAATGATCACATAATCGTTCTCTGCACCCTCGAGAACCTCGGATACGATACCCATAATGTAGTTATCATACTTTTGAGCGGCGGCCATCTTGGATTTTAAAACAGATCACAAAATCGTTCTCTGCACCCTCGAGAACCTCTGATACGATACCCATAATGTAGTTATCATAATTTTGAGCGGCGGCCATCTCGGATTCAAAAATGATCCCAAATTCATTCTCTGCACCCTCGAGAATCTCGGACACGATATCCATATTGCTAAAATCATAATTTTGTGTGGCGGCCATCTTGGATTTGAAAAATGTTCACAAAAACGTTCTCAGCACCCTCGAGAACCTCTGATACGATACCCATAATGAAGTTATCATAATTTTGAGCGGCGGCCATCTTGGATTTCAAAAATGATCACAAAATCGTTCTGTCCACTCTCGAGAACCTCGGATACGACACCTATATTTTTGTGATCATAATCTTGCACGGCGGCCATCTTGGATATGAAAAATGATCAGAAAATCGTTCTCAGCACCCGCAAGAACCTCGGATACGATACCCAAATTTTTGTGATCATAATCTTGTACGGCGGGCATCTTGCATTTGAAAAATGATCACATAATCGTATTCAGCACCCTCGAGAACCTCGGATACGATACCCATAATGTAGTTATCATACTTTTGAGCGGCGGCCATCTTGGATTTTAAAACTGATCACAAAATCGTTCTCTCCAACCTCGAGAACCTCTGATACGATACCCATAATGTAGTTATCATAATTTTGAGCGGCGGCCATCTCGGGTTTAAAAATGATCCCAAAATTGTTTTCTGCACCCTCGAGAACCTCGGACACGATATCAATGTTGCTGAAAACATTATTGTTTGCGGCAGCCCTTTTGGATTTGAAAAATGATCACAGACTTGTTCTCTGCACCCTCGAGAACCTCGGTTACGATTTCAATATTGCTAAAATCATAATTTTGTGCGGCGACCATCTTGGTTTGAAAAATGATCACCAAATCGTTCTCTGCACCCTCGAGAACCTCCGGTACGATATCCATATTGCTGAAATCATAATTTTGTGCGGCGGCCATCATGGATTTGAAAAATGATCACAAAATCGTTCTCAGCACCCTCGAGAAACTTGGATACGATACCCATAATGTAGTTATCATACTTTTGAGCGGCGGCCATCTTGGATTTGAATAAATCATCACAAAATCGTTCTCTGCACCCTCGAGAACATCGGATATGATACCCATAATGTAGTTATCATAATTTTGAGCGGCGGCCATCTTGGATTTCAAAAATGATCACAAAATCGTTTTGTGCACTCTCGAGAACCTCGGATACGATACCCATATTGCTGAAAACATAATTGTTTGCGGCAGCCCTCTTGGATTTCAAAAATTATCACAGATTTGTTCTCTACACCCTCGAGAACCTCGGACACGTTATCCATATTGCTAAAATCATTATTTTGTGCAGCGGCCATCTTGGATTTGAAAAATGATCACCAAATCGTTCTCTGCACACTCGAGAATCTCGGACACGATATCCATTTTGCTGAAGTCATAATTTTGTGCGGCGGCCATCTTGGTTTTGAAAAATTATCACAAAATCGTTCTCAGCACCCTCGAGAACCTCAGGTACGATATCCATATTGCTGAAATTATAATTTTTTGTGGCGGCCATCTTCGATTTGAAAAATGATCAGAAAATCGTTCTCAGCACCCTCGAGAACCTTGGACACGATATCCATATTGTGGTCATGAAAATTTTGTGCGGCGGCCATCTTGGAATTCAAAAATGATCACCAAATCGTTCTCTGCACCCTCGAGAACCTCAGGTACGATATCCATATTGCTGAAATTATAATTTTGTGCAGCGGCCATCTTGGATTTGCAAAATGATCAGAAAATCGTTCTCAGCACCCTCGAGAACCTTGGATACGATACCCATAATGTAGTTATCATACTTTTGAGCGGCGGCCATCTTGGATTTGAAAAATCATCACAAAATCGTTCTCTGCACCCTCGAGAACCTCGGATATGATACCCATAATGTAGTTATCATAATTTTGAGCGGAGGCCGTCTTGGATTTCAAAAATGATCACAAAATCGTTTTGTGCACTCTCGAGAACCTCGGATACGATACCCATATTGCTGATAACATTATTGTTTGCGGCAGCCCTCTTGGATTTCAAAAATGATCACAGAATTGTTCTCTACACCCTCGAGAACCTCGGACACGATATCCATATTGCTGAAAACATTATTGTTTCCGGCAGCCCTCTTGGATTTCAAAAATGATCAAAGAATTGTTCTCTGCACCCTCGAGAACCTCGGACACGATATCCATATTGCTAAAATCATAATTTTGTGCGGCAGCCATCTTGGATTTAAAAAATGATCACAAGGTCGTTCTCAGCACCATCGAGAACCTCTGATACGATACCCATAATGTAGTTATCATACTTTTGAGCGGCGGCCATCTTGGATTTGAAAAATGATCACAAAATCGTTCTCTGCACCCTCGAGAACCTCGGATACGATACCCAAAATGTAGTTATCATAATTTTGAGCGGCGGCCATCTTGGATTTCAAAAATGATCACAAAATCGTTCTGTGCACTCTCGAGAACCTCGGATACGATACCCATATTGCTGAAAACATAATTGTTTGCGGCAGCCCTCTTGGATTTCAAAAATTATCTCAGAATTGTTCTCTGCACTTTCGAGAATCTCGGACACGATATCCATATTGCTGAAGTCATAATTTTGTGCGGCGGCCATCTTGGATTTCAAAAATGATCACAAAATCGTTTTGTGCACTCTCGAGAACCTCGGATACGATACCCATATTTTTGTCATCATAATCTTGCACGGCGGCCATCTTGGATATGAAAAATGATCAGAAAATCGTTCTTAACACCCGCGAGAACCTCGGATACGATACCCAAATTTTTGTGATCATAATCTTGTACGGCGGCTATCTTGGATTTGAAAAATGATCACATAATCGTATTCAGCACCCTCGAGAACCTCGGATACGATACCCATTATGTAGTTATCATACTTTTGAGTGGCGGCCATCTTGGATTTTAAAACTGATCAGAAAATCGTTCTCTGCACCCTCGAGAACCTCTGATACGATACCCATAATGTAGTTATCATATTTTTGAACGGCGGCCATCTCGGATTCAAAAATGATCCCAAAATCATTCTGTCGACTCTCGAGAACCTCGGATACGATACCCAAATTGCTGAAAACATAATTGTTTGCGGCAGCCCTCTTGGATTTCAAAAATGATCACAGAATTGTTCTCTACACCCTCGAGAACCTCGGACACGATATCCATATTGTTGTCATCAAAATTTTGCGCGGCGGTCATCTTGGAATTCAAAAATGATCACCAAATCGTTCTCAGCACCCGCGAGAACCTCGGATACGATACCCAAATTTTTGTGATCATAATCTTGTACGGCGGCCATCTTGGATTTGAGAAATGATCACATAATCGTATTCAGCACCCTCGAGAACCTCGGATACGATACCCAGTATGTAGTTATCATACTTTTGAGCGGCGGCCATCTTGGATTTCAAAACTGATCACAAAATCGTTCTCTGCACCCTCGAGAACCTCTGATACGATACCCATAATGTAATTATCATAATTTTGAGCGGCGGCCATCTCGGATTCAAAAATGATCCCAAAATCATTCTCTGCACCCTCGAGAATCTCGGACACGATATCCATATTGCTGAAATCATAATTTTGTGCGGCGGCCATCTTGGATTTGAAAAATGTTCACAAAAACGTTCTCAGCACCCTCGAGAACCTGTGATACGATACCCATAACGTAGTTATCATAATTTTGAGCGGCGGCCATCTTGGATTTCAAAAATGATCACAAAATCGTTTTGTGCACTCTCGAGAACCTCGGATACGATACCCATATTTTTGTGATCATAATCTTGCACGGCGGCCATCTTGGATATGAAAAATGATCAGATAATCGTTCTTAACACCCGCGAGAACCTCGGATACGATACCCAAATTTTTGTGATCATAATCTTGTACGGCGGCCATCTTGGATTTGAGAAATGATCACATAATCGTATTCAGCACCCTCGAGAACCTCGGATACGATACCCAATATGTAATTATCATACTTTTGAGTGGCGGCCATCTTGGATTTTAAAACTGATCACAAAATCGTTCTCTGCACCCTCGAGAACCTCTGATACGATACCCATAATGTAGTTATCATAATTTTGAACGGCGGCAATCTCGGATTCAAAAATGATCCCAAAATCATTCTCTGCACCCTCGAGAATCTCGGACACGATATCCATATTGCTGAAATCATAATTTTGTGTAACGGCCATCTTGGATTTGAAAAATGATCACAAAATCGTTTTGTGCCCTCTCGAGAACCTCGGATACGATACCCATATTGCTGAAAACATAATTGTTTGCGGCAGCCCTCTTGGATTTCAAAAATGATCACAGATTGTTCTCTACACCCTCGAGAACCTGGGGCACGATATCCATATTGTTGTCATCAAAATTTTGCGCGGCGGCCATCTTCGAATTCAAAAATGATCCCAAAATCATTCTCTACACCCTCGAGAATCTCGGACACGATATCCATATTGCTGAAATCATAATTTTGTGCGGCGGCCATCTTGGATTTGAAAAATGATCACAAAATCGTTCTCAGCACCCTCGAGAACCTCGGTTACGATACCCATAATGTAGTTATCATGCTTTTGAGAGGCGGCCATCTTGGATTTGAAAAATCATCCTAAAATCGTTTTGTGCACTCTCGAGAACCTCGGATACGATACCCATATTGCTGAAAAGATAATTGTTTGCGGCAGCCCTCTTGGATTTCAAAAATTATCACAGAATTGTTCTCTACACCCTCGAGAACCTCGGACACGATATCCATATTGTTGTCATCAAAGTTTTGCGCGGCCGCTATCTTCGAATTCAAAAATGATCCCAAAATCATTCTCTGCACCCTCGAGAATCTCGGACACGATATCCATATTGCTAAAATCATTATTTTGTGCAGCTGCCATCTTGGATTTGAAAAATGATCACCAAATCGTTCTCTGTACACTCGAGAATCTCGGACACGATATCCATATTGCTGAAGTCATAATTTTGTGCGGCGGCCATCTTGGATTTCAAACATGATCACAAAATCGTTTTGTGCACTCTCGAGAACCTCGGATACGATACCCATATTTTTGTGATCATTATCTTGCACGGCGGCCATCTTGGATATGAAAAATGATCAGAAAATCGTTCTCAGCACCCGCGAGAACCTCGGATACGATACCAAAATTTTTGTGATCATAATCTTGTACGGCGGCCATCTTGAATTTGAAAAATGATCACATAATCGTATTCAGCACCCTCGAAAACCTCGGATACGATACCCATTATGTAGTTATCATACTTTTGAGCGGCGGCCATCTTGGATTTTAAAACTGATCACAAAATCGTTCTCTGCACCCTCGAGAACCTCTGATACGATACCCATAATGTAGTTATCATAATTTTGAGCGGCGGCCAACTTGGATTTCAAAAATGATCACAAAATCGTTCTGTCGACTCTCGAGAACCTCGGATACGATACCCATATTTTTGTTATCATAATCTTGCACGGCGGCCATCTTGGATTTGAAAAATGATCCCAAAATCGTTTTGTGCACTCTCGAGAACCTCGGATACGATACCCATATTGCTGAAAAGATAATTTTTTGCGGCAGCCCTCTTGGATTTCAAAAATTATCACAGAATTGTTCTCTACACCCTCGAGATCCTCGGACACGATATCCATATTGTTGTCATCAAACTTTTGCGCGGCCGCTATCTTCGAATTCAAAAATGATCCCAAAATCATTCTCTGCACCCTCGAGAATCTCGGACACGATATCCATATTGCTAAAATCATTATTTTGTGCAGCTGCCATCTTGGATTTGAAAAATGATCACCAAATCGTTCTCTGCACACTCGAGAATCTCGGACACGATATCCATATTGCTGAAGTCATAATTTTGTGCGGCGGCCATCTTGGATTTCAAAAATGATCACAAAATCGTTTTGTGCACTCTCGAGAACCTCGGATACGATACCCATATTTTTGTAATCATAATCTTGCACGGCGGCCAACTTGGATATGAAAAATGATCAGAAAATCGTTCTCAGCACCCGCGAGAACCTCGGATACGATACCCAAATTTTTGTGATCATAATCTTGTACGGCGGCCATCTTGGATTTGAAAATTGATCACATAATCGTATTCAGCACCCTCGAGAACCTCGGATACGATACCCATTATGTAGTTATCATACTTTTGAGCTGCGGCCATCTTGGATTTTAAAACTGATCACAAAATCGTTCTCTGCACCCTCGAGAACCTCTGATACGATACCCATAATGTAGTTATCATAATTTTTAAGGGCGGCCATCTCGGATTCAAAAATGATCCCAAAATCATTCTCTGCACCCTCGAGAATCTCGGACACGATATCCATATTGCTGAAATCATAATTTTGTGTGGCGGCCATCTTGGATTTGAAAAATATTCACAAAAACGTTCTCAGCACCCTCGAGAACCTCTGATACGATACCCATAATGTAGTTATCATAATTTGGAGCGGCGGCCATCTTGGATGTCAAAAATGATCACAAAATCGTTCCGTCGACTCTCGAGAACCTCGGATACGATACCCATATTTTTGTTATCATAATCTTGCACGGCGGCCATCTTGGATTTGAAAAATGATCCCAAAATCGTTTTGTGCACTCTCGAGAACCTCGGATACGATACCCATATTGCTGAAAAGATAATTGTTTGCGGCAGCCCTCTTGGATTTCAAAAATTATCACAGAATTGTTCTCTACACCCTCGAGATCCTCGGACACGATATCCATATTGTTGTCATCAAAATTTTGCGCGGCCGCTATCTTCGAATTCAAAAATGATCCCAAAATCATTCTCTGCACCCTCGAGAATCTCGGACACGATATCCATATTGCTAAAATCATTATTTTGTGCAGCTGCCATCTTGGATTTGAAAAATGATCACCAAATCGTTCTCTGCACACTCGAGAATCTCGGACACGATATCCATATTGCTGAAGTCATAATTTTGTGCGGCGGCCATCTTGGATTTCAAAAATGATCACCAAATCGTTCTCTGCACACTCGAGAATCTTGGACACGATATCCATATTGCTGAAGTCATAATTTTGTGCGGAAACCACCTTGGATTTCAAAAATGATCACAGAATTGTTCTCTACACCCTCGAGAACCTCGGACACGATATCCATATTGTTGTCATCAAAATTTTGCGCGGCGGCCATCTTCGAATTCAAAAATGATCCCAAAATCAGTCTCTGCACCCTCGAGAATCTCGGACACGATATCCATATTGCTGAAATCATAATTTTGTGCGGCAGCCATCTTGGATTTGAAAAATGATCACAAAATCGTTCTCAGCACCCTCGAGAACCTCGAACACGATATCCATATTGCTAAAATCATTATTTTGTGCAGCGGCCATCTTGGATTTGAAAAATTATCACCAAATCGTTCTCTGGACACTCGAGAATCTCGGACACGATATCGATTTTGCTGAAGTCATAATTTTGTGCGGCGTCCATCTTGGATTTGAAAAATGATCACAAAATCGTTCACAGCACCCTCGAGAACCTTGGTTACGATACCCATAATGTAGTTATCATGCTTTTGAGTGGCGGCCATTTTGGATTTGAAAAATGATCCCAAAATCGTTCTCTGCACCCTCGAGAACCTCTGATACGATACCCATAAGGTAGTTATCATAATTTTGAGCGGCGGCCATCTCGGATTTAAAAATGATCCCAAAATTGTTTTCTGCACCCTCGAGAACCTCAGACACGATATCCATATTGCTGAAAACATTATTGTTTGCGGCAGCCCTTTTGGATTTCCAAAATGATCATAGAATTGTTCTCTGCACCCTCGGAACCTCGGACACGATATCCATATTGCTGAAAACATAATTGTTTGCGGCAGCCATCTTGGATTTGAAAAATGATCACAAAATCGTTCTCAGCACCCTCGAGAACCTCGGTTACGATACCCATAATGTAGTTATCATGCTTTTGAGAGGCGGCCATCTTGGATTTGAAAAATCATCCCAAAATCGTTTTCTGCACACTCGAGAATCTCGGACACGATATCGATTTTGCTGAAGTCATAAGTTTGTGCGGCGGCCATCTTGGATTTGAAAAATGATCCCAAAATCGTTTTGTGCACTCTCGAGAACCTCGGATACGATACCCATATTGCTGAAAAGATAATTGTTTGCGGCAGCCCTCTTGGATTTCAAAAATTGTCACAGAATTGTTCTCTACACCCTCGAGAACCTCGGACACGATATCCATATTCTTGTCATCAAACTTTTGCGCGGCCGCTATCTTCGAATTCAAAAATGATCCCAAAATCATTCTCTGCACCCTCGAGAATCTCGGACACGATATCCATATTGCTAAAATCATTATTTTGTGCAGCTGCCATCTTGGATTTGAAAAATGATCACCAAATCGTTCTCTGCACACTCGAGAATCTCGGACACGATATCCATATTGCTGAAGTCATAATTTTGTGCGGCGGCCATCTTGGATTTCAAAAATGATCACAAAATCGTTTTGTGCACTCTCGAGAACCTCGGATACGATACCCATATTTTTGTGATCATAATCTTGCACGGCGGCCATCTTGGATATGAAAAATGATCAGAAAATCGTTCTCAGCACCCGCGAGAACCTCGGATACGATACCCAAATTTTTGTGATCATAATCTTGTACGGCGGCCATCTTGGATTTGAAAAATGATCACATAATCGTATTCAGCACCCTCGAGAACCTCGGATACGATACCCATTATGTAGTTATCATACTTTTGAGCTGCGGCCATCTTGGATTTTAAAACTGATCACAAAATCGTTCTCTGCACCCACGAGAACCTCTGATACGATACCCATAATGTAGTTATCATAATTTTTAACGGCGGCCATCTCGGATTCAAAAATGATCCCAAAATCATTCTCTGCACCCTCGAGAATCTCGGACACGATATCCATATTGCTGAAATCATAATTTTGTGTGGCGGCCATCTTGGATTTGAAAAATATTCACAAAAACGTTCTCAGCACCCTCGAGAACCTCTGATACGATACCCATAATGTAGTTATCATAATTTTGAGCGGCGGCCATCTTGGATGTCAAAAATGATCACAAAATCGTTCTGTCGACTCTCGAGAACCTCGGATACGATACCCATATTTTTGTTATCATAATCTTGCACGGCGGCCATCTTGGATTTGAAAAATGATCCCAAAATCGTTTTGTGCACTCTCGAGAACCTCGGATACGATACCCATATTGCTGAAAATATAATTGTTTGCGGCAGCCCTCTTGGATTTCAAAAATTATCACAGAATTGTTCTCTACACCCTCGAGAACCTCGGACACGATATCCATATTGTTGTCATCAAACTTTTGCGCGGCCGCTATCTTCGAATTCAAAAATGATCCCAAAATCATTCTCTGCATCCTCGAGAATCTCGGACACGATATCCATATTGCTAAAATCATTATTTTGTGCAGCTGCCATCTTGGATTTGAAAAATGATCACCAAATCGTTCTCTGCACACTCGAGAATCTCGGACACGATATCCATATTGCTGAAGTCATAATTTTGTGCGGCGGCCATCTTGGATTTCAAAAATGATCACAAAATCGTTTTGTGCACTCTCGAGAACCTCGGATACGATACTCATATTTTTGTGATCATAATCTTGCACGGCGGCCATCTTGGATATGAAAAATGATCAGAAAATCGTTCTCAGCACCCGCGAGAACCTCGGATACGATACCCAAATTTTTGTGATCATAATCTTGTACGGCGGCCATCTTGGATTTGAAAAATGATCACATAATCGTATTCAGCACCCTCGAGAACCTCGGATACGATACCCATTATGTAGTTATCATACTTTTGAGCTGCGGCCATCTTGGATTTTAAAACTGATCACAAAATCGTTCTCTGCACCCTCGAGAACCTCTGATACGATACCCATAATGTAGTTATCATAATTTTTAACGGCGGCCATCTCGGATTCAAAAATGATCCCAAAATCATTCTCTGCACCCTCGAGAATCTCGGACACGATATCCATATTGCTGAAATCATAATTTTGTGTGGCGGCCATCTTGGATTTGAAAAATATTCACAAAAACGTTCTCAGCATCCTCGAGAACCTCTGATACGATACCCATAATGTAGTTATCATAATTTTGAGCGGCGGCCATCTTGGATGTCAAAAATGATCACAAAATCGTTCTGTCGACTCTCGAGAACCTCGGATACGATACCCATATTTTTGTTATCATAATCTTGCACGGCGGCCATCTTGGATTTGAAAAATGATCCCAAAATCGTTTTGTGCACTCTCGAGAACCTCGGATACGATACCCATATTGCTGAAAAGATAATTGTTTGCGGCAGCCCTCTTGGATTTCAAAAATTATCACAGAATTGTTCTCTACACCCTCGAGAACCTCGGACACGATATCCATATTGTTGTCATCAAACTTTTGCGCGGCCGCTATCTTCGAATTCAAAAATGATCCCAAAATCATTCTCCGCACCCTCGAGAATCTCGGACACGATATCGATTTTGCTGAAGTCATAATTTTGTGCGGCGGCCATCTTGGATTTGAAAAATGATCCCAAAATCGTTTTGTGCACTCTCGAGAACCAGGAATAGGATACCCATATTGCTGAAAAGATAATTGTTTGCGGCAGCCCTCTTGGATTTCAAAAATTATCACAGAATTGTTCTCTACACCCTCGAGAACCTCGGACACGATATCCATATTGTTGTCATCAAACTTTTGCGCGGCCGCTATCTTCGAATTCAAAAATGATCCCAAAATCATTCTCTGCACCCTCCAGAATCTCGGACACGATATCCATATTGCTAAAATCATTATTTTGTGCAGCTGCCATCTTGGATTTGAAAAATGATCACCAAATCGTTCTCTGCACACTCGAGAATCTCGGACACGATATCCATATTGCTGAAGTCAAAATTTTGTGCGGCGGCCATCTTGGATTTCAAAAATGATAACAAAATCGTTTTGTGCACTCTCGAGAACCTCGGATACGATACCCATATTTTTGTGATCATAATCTTGCACGGCGGCCATCTTGGATATGAAAAATGATCAGAAAATCGTTCTCAGCACCCGCGAGAACCTCGGATACGATACCCAAATTTTTGTGATCATAATCTTGTACGGCGGCCATCTTGGATTTGAAAAATGATCACATAATCGTATTCAGCACCCTCGAGAACCTCGGATACGATACCCATAATGTAGTTATCATACTTTTGAGCGGCGGCCATCTTGGATTTTAAAACTGATCACAAAATTGTTCTCTGCACCCTCGAGAACCTCTGATACGATACCCATAATGTAGTTATCATAATTTTGAACGGCGGCCATCTCCGATTCAAAAATGATCCCAAAATCATTCTCTGCACCCTCGAGAATCTCGGATACGATATCCATATTGCTGAAATCATAATTTTGTGTGGCGGCCATCTTGGATTTGAAAAATGTTCACAAAAACGTTCTCAGCACCCTCGAGAACCTCTGATACGATACCCATAATATAGTTATCATAATTTTGAGCGGCGGCCATCTTGGATTTCAAAAATGATCACAAAATCGTTCTGTCGACTCTCGAGAACCTCGGATACGATACCCATATTGCTGAAAACATAATTGTTTGCGGCAGCCCTCTTGGATTTCAAAAATGATCACAGAATTGTTCTCTTCACCCTCGAGAACCTGGGGCACGATATCCATATTGTTGTCATCAAAATTTTGCGCGGCGGCCATCTTCGAATTCAAAAATGATCCCAAAATCATTCTCTTCACCCTCGAGAACCTCTGATACGATACCCATAATGTAAATATCATAATTTAAAGCGGCGGCCATCTTGGATTTCAAAAATGATCACAAAATCGTTTTGTGCACTCTCGAGAACCTCGGAAACGATACCCATATTGCTGAAAACATAATTGTTTGCGGCAGCCCTCTTGGATTTCAAAAATGATCACAGAATTGTTCTCTACACCCTCGAGAACCTCGGACACGATATCCATATTGTTGTCATCAAAATTTTGCGCGGCAGTCATCTTGGAATTCAAAAATGATCACCAAATCGTTCTCAGCACCCGCAAGAACCTCGGATACGATACCCAAATTTTTGTGATCATAATCTTGTACGGCGGCCATCTTGGATTTGAAAAATGATCACATAATCGTATTCAGCACCCTCGAGAACCTCGGATACGATACCCATTATGTAGTTATAATACTTTTGAGCGGCGGCCATCTTGGATTTCAAAACTGATCACAAAATCGTTCTCTGCACCCTCGAGAACCTCTGATACGATACCCATAATGTAGTTATCATAATTTTGAGCGGCGGCCATCTCGGATTCAAAAATGATCCGAAAATCATTCTCTGCACCCTCGAGAATCTCGGACACGATATCCATATTGCTGAAATCATAATTTTGTGCGGCGGCCATCTTGGATTTCAAAAATGTTCACAAAAACGTTCTCAGCACCCTCGAGAACCTGTGATACGATACCCATAATGTAGTTATCATAATTTTGAGCGGCGGCCATCTTGGATTTCAAAAATGATCACAAAATCGTTTTGTGCACTCTCGAGAACCTCGGCTACGATACCCATATTGCTGAAAACATAATTGTTTGCGGCAACCCTCTTGGATTTCAAAAATGATCACAGAATTGTTCTCTACACCCTCGAGAACTTGGGGCACGATATCCATATTGTTGTCATCAAAATTTTGCGCGGCGGCCTTCTTCGAATTCAAAAATGATCCCAAAATCATTCTCTACACCCTCGAGAATCTCGGACACGATATCCATTTTGCTGAAATCATAATTTTGTGCGGCGGCCATCTTGGATTTGAAAAATGATCACATAATCGTTCTCAGCACCCTCGAGAACCTCGGCTACGATACCCATAATGTAGTTATCATGCTTTTGAGAGGCGGCCATCTTGGATTTGAAAAATCATCCCAAAATCGTTCTCTGCACACTCGAGAATCTCGGACACGATATCGATTTTGCTGAAGTCATAAGTTTGTGCGGCGGCCATCTTGGATTTGAAAAATGATCTCAAAATCGTTTTGTGCACTCTCGAGAACCTCGGATACGATACCCATATTGCTGAAAAGATAATTGTTTGCGGCAGCCCTCTTGGATTTCAAAAATTATCACAGAATTGTACTCTACACCCTCGAGAACCTCGGACACGATATCCATATTGTTGTCATCAAACTTTTGCGCGGCCGCTATCTTCGAATTCAAAAATGATCCCAAAATCATTCTCTGCACCCTCGAGAATCTCGGACACGATATCCATATTGCTAAAATCATTATTTTGTGCGGCGGCCATCTTGGATTTCAAAAATGATCCCAAAATCATTCTCTGCACCCTCGAGAATCTCGGACACGATATCCATATTGCTGAAATCATAATTTTGTGTGGCGGCCATCTTGGATTTGAAAAATATTCACAAAAACGTTCTCAGCACCCTCGAGAACCTCTGATACGATACCCATAATGTAGTTATCATAATTTTGAGCGGCGGCCATCTTGGATTTCAAAAATGATCACAAAATCGTTCTGTCGACTCTCGAGAACCTCGGATACGATACCCATATTTTTGTTATCATAATGTTGCACGGTGACCATCTTGGATTTGAAAAATGATCACATAATCGTATTCAGCACCGTCGAGAACCTCGGATACGATACCCATAATGTAGTTATCATACGTTTGAGCGGCGGCCATCTTGGATTTTAAACCGGATCACAAAATCGTTCTCTGCACCCTCGAGAACCTCTGATACGATACCCATAATGTAGTTATCATAATTTTGAGCGGCGGCCATCTCGGATTTAAAAAAGATCCCAAAATTGTTTTCTGCACCCTCGAGAACCTCGAACACGATATCAATATTGCTGAAAACATTATTGTTTGCGGCAGCCCTCTTGGATTTCAAAAATGATCACAGACTTGTTCTCTGCACCCTTGAGAACCTCGGACACGATATCAGTATTGCTAAAATCATACTTTTGTGCGGCGGCCATCTTGGATTTGAAAAATGATCACCAAATCTTTCTCTGCACCCTCGAGAACCTCAGGTACGATATCCATATTGCTGAAATCATAATTTTGTGCGGCGGCCATCTTGGATTTGAAAAATGATCACAAAATCGTTCTCTGCACCCTCGAGAACCTCGGATATGATACCCATAATGTAGTTATCATAATTTTGAGCGACGGCCATCTTGGATTTCAAAAATGATCACAAAATCGTTTTGTGCACTCTCAAGAACCTCGGATACGATACCCATATTGCTTAAAACATAATTGTTTGTGGCAGCCCTCTTGGATTTCAAAAATTATCACAGAATTGTTCTCTATACCCTCGAGAACCTCGGACACGATATCCATATTGTTGTCATCAAAATTTTGCGCGGCGGCCATCTTCGAATTCAAAAATGATCCCAAAATCATTCTCTGCACCCTCGAGAATCTCGGACACGATATCCATATTGCTAAAATCATTATTATGTGCAGCGGCCATCTTGAATTTGAAAAATGATATCCAAATCGTTCTCTGCACACTCGAGAATCTTGGACACGATATCCATATTGCTGAAGTCATAATTTTGTGCGGCGGCCATCTTGGATTTCAAAAATGATCACAGAATTGTTCTCTACACCCTCGAGAACCTCGGACACGATATCCATATTGTTGTCATCAAAAATTTGCGCGGCGGCCATCTTGGAATTCAAAAATGATCACCAAATCGTTCTATGCACCCTCGAGAACCTCAGGTACGATATCCATATTGCTGAAATCATAATTTTGTGCGGCGGACATCTTGGATTTGAAAAATGAGCACAAAATCGTTCTCAGCACCCTCGAGAACCTTGGATAGGATACCCATAATGTAGTTATCATAATTTTGAGCGGCGGCCATCTTGCATTTCAAAAATGATCACAAAATCGTTTTGTGCACTCTCGAGAACCTCTGATACGATACCCATATTGCTTAAAACATAATTGTTTGCGGCAGCCCTCTTGGATTTCAAAAATTATCACTGAATTGTTCTCTATACCCTCGAGAACCTCGGACACGATATATATATATTGTTGTCATCAAAATTTTGCGCGGCGGCCATCTCCGAATTCAAAAATGATCCCAAAATCATTTTCTGCACCCTCGAGAATCTCGGACACGATATCCATATTGCTAAAATCATTATTTTGTGCAGCGGCCATCTTGGATTTGAAAAATGATCACCAAATCGTTCTCTGCACACCCTAGAATCTTGGACACGATATCCATATTGCTGAAGTCATAATTTTGTGCGGAGACCACCTTGGATTTCAAAAATGATCACAGAATTGTTCTCTACACCCTCGAGAACCTCGTATACGATATCATTATTGTTGTCATCAAAATTTTGCGCGGCGGCCATCTTCGAATTCAAAAATGATCCCAAAATCATTCTCTGCACCCTCGAGAATCTCGGACACGATATCCATATTGCTGAAATCATAATTTTGTGCGGCAGCCATCTTGGATTTGAAAAATGATCACAAAATCGTTCTCAGCACCCTCGAGAACCTCGGACACGATATCCATATTGCTAAAATCATTATTTTGTGCAGCGGCCATCTTGGATTTGAAAAATTATCACCAAATCGTTCTCTAGACACTCGAGAATCTCGGACACGATATCGATTTTGCTGAAGTCATAATTTTGTGCGGCGGCCATCTTGGATTTGAAAAATGATCACAAAATCGTTCTCAGCACCCTCGAGAACCTCGGTTACGATACCCATAATGCTTTTGAGTGGCGGCCATTTTGGATTTGAAAAATGATCCCAAAATCGTTCTCTGCACCCTCGAGAACCTCTGATACGATACCCATAATGTAGTTATCATAATTTTGAGCGGCGGCCATCTCGGATTTAAAAATGATCCCAAAATTGTTTTCTGCACCCTCGAGAACCTCAGACACGATATCCATATTGCTGAAAACAATATTGTTTGCGGCAGCCCTCTTGGATTTCCAAAATGATCATAGAATTGTTCTCTGCACCCTCGGAACCTCGGACACGATATCCATTTTGCTAAAATCATAATTTTGTGCGGCAGCCATCTTGGATTTGAAAAATGATCACAAAGTCGTTCTCAGCACCATCGAGAACCTCTGATACGATACCCATAATGTAGTTATCATACTTTTGAGCGGCGGCCATCTTGCATTTGAAAAATGATCACAAAATCGTTCTCTGCACCCTCGAGAACCTCGGATACGATACCCAAAATGTAGTTATCATACTTTTGAGCGGCGGCCATCTTGGATTTTAAAACTGATCACAAAATCGTTCTCTGCACCCTCGAGAACCTCTGATACGATACCCATAATGTAGTTATCATAATTTTGAGCGGCGGCCATCTCGGATTCAAAAATGATCCCAAAATCATTCTCTGCACCCTCGAGAATCTCGGACACGATATCCATATTACTGAAATCATAATTTTGGGTGGAGGCCATCTTGGATTTGAAAAATGTTCACAAAAACGTTCTCAGCACCCTCGAGAACCTCTGATACGATACCCATAATGAAATTATCATAATTTTGAGCGGCGGCCATCTTGGATTTCAAAAATGATCACAAAATCGTTCTGTCGACTCTCGAGAACTATGGGTATCGGATACGATACCCATATTTTTGTGATCATAATCTTGCACGGCGGCCATCTTGGATATGAAAAATGGTCAGAAAATCGTTCTCAGCACCCGCGAGAACCTCGGATACGATACCCAAATTTTTGTGATCATAATCTTGTACGGCGGCCATCTCGGATTTAAAAATGATCCCAAAATTGTTTTCTGCACCCTCGAGAACCTCGGACTCGATATCAATATTGCTGAAAACATTATTGTTTGCGGCAGCCCCCTTGGATTTCAAAAATGATCACCAAATCGTTCTCTGCACCCTCGAGAACCTCAGGTACGATATCCATTTTCCTGAAATCATAATTTTGTGCGGCGGCCATCTTGGATTTGAAAAATGATCACTAAATCGTTCTTTGCACCCTCGAGAACCTCGGATATGATACCCATATAGTAGTTATCATAATTTTGAGCGACGGCCATCTTGGATTTCAAAAATGATCACAAAATCGTTTTGTGCACTCTCGAGAACCTCGGATTCGATACCCATATTGCTTAAAACATAATTGTTTGCGGCAGCCCTCTTGGATTTTAAAAATTATCACAGAATTGTTCTCTATACCCTCGAGAACCTCGGACACGATATCCATATTGTTGTCATCAAAATTTTGCGCGGCGGCCATCTTCGAATTCAAAAATTATCCCAAAATCATTCTCTGCAACCTCGAGAATCTCGGACACGATATCCATATTGCTAAAATCATTATTTTGTGCAGCGGCCATCTTGGATTTGAAAAATGATCACCAAATCGTTCTCTGCACATTCGAGAATCTTGGACACGATATCCATATTGCTGAAGTCATAATTTTTTGCGGAGGCCATCTTGAGTTTCAAAAATGATCACAGAATTGTTCTCTACACCCTAGAGAACCTCGGACACGATATCCATATTGTTGTCATCAAAATTTTGCGCGGCGGCCATCTTGGAATTCAAAAATGATCACCAAATCGTTCTCTGCACCCTCGAGAACCTCAGGTACGATATCCATATTGCTGAAATCATAATTTTCTGCGGCGGCCATCTTGGATTTGAAAAATGATCACAAAATCGTTCTCAGCACCCTCGAGAACCTTGGATACGATACCCATAATGTAGTTATCATAATTTTGAGCGGCGGCCATCTTGCATTTCAAAAATGATCACAAAATCGTTTTGTGCACTCTCGAGAACCTCGGATACGATACCCATATTGCTGAAAACATAATTGATTGCGGCAGCCTTCTAGGATTTCAAAAATGATCACAGAATTGTTCTCTACACCCTCGAGAACCTCGGACACGATATCCATATTGTTGTCATCAAATTTTGCGCGGCGGCCATCTTCGAATTCAAAAATGATCCCAAAATCATTCTCTGCATACTCGAGAATCTCGGACACGATATCCATATTGCTGAAATCATAATTTTGTGCGGCGGCCATATTGGATTTGAAAAATTTTCACATAAACGTTCTCAGCACCCTCGAAAACCTCTGATACGATACCCATAATGTAGTTATAATACTTTTGAGCGGCAGCCATCTTGGATTTGTAAAATGATCACTTAATCGTTCTTTGCACCCTCGAGAACCTAGGATACGAAACCCATAATGTAGTTATGTAGTTATCTTGTTACGGCGGCCATCTTGGATTTCAAAAATGATCACAAAATCGTTCTGTCCAATCTCGAGAACCTCGGATACGATACCCATATTTTTGTGATCATAATCTTGCACGGCGGCCTTCTTGGATATGAAAAATGATCAGAAAATCATTCTCAGCACACGCGAGAACCTCGGATACGATATCAATATGGCTGAAAACATTATTGTTTGCGTCAGCCCTCTTGGATTACAAAAATGATCACAGAATTGTTCTCTGCACCCTCGAGAACCTCGGACACGATATCAATATTGCTAAAATCATACTTTTGTGCGGCAGCCATCTTGGATTTGAAAAATGATCACCAAATCGTTCTCTGCCATCTTGGATTTGAAAAATGTTCACAAAAACGTTCTCAGCACCCTCGTGAACCTCTGATACGATACCCATAATGTAGTTATAATACTTTTGAGCGTCGGCCATCTTGGATTTGTAAAATGCTCAAAAAATCGTTCTGTCCACTCTCGAGAACCTCGGATACGATACCCATATTTTTGTGATCATAATCTTGCACGGCGGCCATCTTGGATATGAAAAATGATCAGAAAATCGTTCTCAGCACCCGCGAGAACCTCGGATACGATACCCAAATTTTTGTGATCATAATCTTGTACGGCGGCCATCTTGGATTTGAAAAATGATCTCATAATCGTATTCAGCATCCTCGAGAACCTCGGATACGATACCCATAATGTAGTTATCATACTTTTGAGCGGCGGCCATCTTGGATTTTAAAACTGATCACAAAATCGTTCTCTGCAACCTCGATAACCTCTGATACGATGCCCATAATGTAGTTATCATAATTTTAAACGGCGGCCATCTCGGATTCAAAAATGATCCTAAAATCATTCTCTGCACCCTCGAGAATCTCGGACACGATATCCATATTGCTGAAATCATAATTTTGTGCGGCGTAATGTAGTTATCTTGGATTTGAAAAATGTTCACAAAAACGTTCTCAGCACCCTCGAGAACCTCTGATACGATACCCATAATGTAGTTATCATAATTTTGAGCGGCGGCCATCTTGGATTTCAAAAATGATCACAAAATCGTTCTGTCGACTCTCGAGAACTATGGGTATCGGATACGATACCCATATTTTTGTGATCATAATCTTGCACGGCGGCCATCTTGGATATGAAAAATGATCAGAAAATCGTTCTCAGCACCCGCGAGAACCTCGGATACGATACCCAAATTTTTGTGATCATAATCTTGTACGGCGGCCATATTGGATTTGAAAAATGATCACTAAATCGTTCTCTGCACCCTCGAGAACCTCGGATATGATACCCATAAAGTAGTTATCATAATTTTGAGCGACGGCCGTCTTGGATTTTAAAACTGATCACAAAATCGTTCTCTGCACCCTCGAGAACCTCTGATACGATACCCATAATGTAGTTATCATAATTTTGAGCGGCGGCAATCTCGGATTTAAAAATGATCCCAAAATTGTTTTCTGCACCCTCGACAACCTCGGACACGATATCAGTATTGCTGAAAATATTATTGTTTGCGGCAGCCCTCTTGGATTTCAAAAATGATAACAGACTTGTTCTCTGCACCCTCGAGAACCTCGGACACGATATGAGTATTGCTAAAATCATACTTTTGTGCGGCGGCCATCTTGGATTTGAAAAATGGTCACCAAATCGTTCTCTGCACCCTCGAGAACCTCAGGTACGATATCCATATTCCTGAAATCATAATTTTGTGCGGCGGCCATCTTGGATTTGAAAAATGATCACTAAATCGTTCTCTGCACCCTCGAGAACCTCGGATATGAAACCCATAAAGTAGTTATCATAATTTTGAGCGACGGCCATCTTGGATATCAAAAATGATCACAAAATCGTTTTGTGCACTCTCGAGAAACTCGGTTACGATACCCATATTGCTTAAAACATAATTTTTTGCGGCAGCCCTCTTGGATTTTAAAAATTATCACAGAATTGTTCTCTATACCCTCGAGAACCTCGGACACGATATCCATATTGTTGTTATCAAAATTTTGCGCGGCGGCCATCTTCGAATTCAAAAATGATCCCAAAATCATTCTCTGCACCCTCGAGAACCTCAGGTACGATATCCATATTGCTAAAATCATTATTTTGTGCAGCGGCCATCTTGGATTTGAAAAATGATCACCAAATCGTTCTCTGCACACTTCAGAATCTTGGACACGATATCCATATTGCTGAAGTCATAATTTTGTGCGGCGGCCATCTTGAGTTTTAAAAATGATCACAGAATTGTTCTCTAAACCCTCGAGAACCTCGGACACGATATCCATATTGTTGTCATCAAAATTTTGCGCGGCGGCCATCTTAGAATTCAAAAATGATCATCAAATCGTTCTCTGCACCCTCGAGAACCTCAGGTACGATATCCATATTGCTGAAATCATAATTTTGAGCGGCGGCCATCTTGCATTTCAAAAATGATCACAAAATCGTTTTGTGCACTCTCGAGAACCTCGGACACGATACCCATATTGCTGAAAACGGCGGCCATCTTGGATTTTAAAACTGATCACAAAATCGTTCTCTGCACCCTCGAGAACCTCTGTTACGATACCCATAATGTAGTTATCATAATTTTGAACGGCGGCCATCTCGGATTCAAAAATGATCCCAAAATCATTCTCTGCACCCTCGAGAATCTCGGACACGATATCCATATTGCTGAAATCATAATTTTGTGCGGTGTAATGTAGTTATCTTGGATTTGAAAAATGTTCACAAAAACGTTCTCAGCACCCTCGAGAACCTCTGATACGATACCTATAATGTAGTTATCATAATTTTGAGCGGCGGCCATCTTGGATTTCAAAAATGATCACAAAATCGTTCTGTCGACTCTTGAGAACTATGGGTATCGGATACGATACCCATATTTTTGTGATCATAATCTTGCACGGCGGCCATCTTGGATATGAAAAATGATCAGAAAATCGTTCTCAGCACCCGCGAGAACCTCGGATACGATACCCAAATTTATGTGATCATAATCTTGTACGGCGGCCATCTTGGATTTGAAAAATGATCACTAAATCGTTCTCTGCACCCTCGAGAACCTCGGATATGGTACCCATAAAGTAGTTATCATAATTTTGAGCGACGGCCATCTTGGATATTAAAACTGATCACAAAATCGTTCTATGCACCCTCGAGAACCTCTGAAACGATACCCATAATGAAGTTATCATAATTTTGAGCGGCGGCAATCTCGGATTTAAAAATGATCCCAAAATTGTTTTCTGCACCCTCGAGAACCTCGGACACGATATCAGTATTGCTGAAAATATTATTGTTTGCGGCAGCCCTCTTGGATTTCAAAAATGATCACAGACTTGTTCTCTGCACCCTCGAGAACCTCGGACATGGTTGCTATTGCTGAAAACATTATTGTTTGCGGCAGCCCTCTTGGATTTCAAAAATGATCATAGAATTGTTCTCTGCACCCTCGAGAACCTCGGACACGATATCCATATTGCTAAAATCATAATTTTGTGCGGCAGCCATCTTGGATTTTAAAAATGATCACAAAGTCGTTATCAGCACCATCGAGAACCTCTGATACGATACCCATAATGTAGTTATCATAATTTTGAGCGGTGGCCATCTTGGATTTGAAAAATGATCACAAAATCGTTCTCTGCACCCTCGAGAAACTCGGATACGATACCCAAAATGTAGTTATCATAATTTTGAGCGGCGGCCATCTTGGATTTAAAAAATGATCACAGAATTGTTCTCTGCACCCTCGAGAACCTCGGACACGATACCCAAAATGTAGTTATCATAATTTTGAGCGGCGGCCATCTTGGATTTCAAAAATGATCACAAAATCGTTCTGTGCACTCTCGAGAACCTCGGATACGATACCCATATTGCTGAAAACATAATTGTTTGCGGCAGCCCTCTTGGATTTCAAAAATGATCACAGAATTGTTCTCTGCACCCTCGAGAACCTCGGACACGATATCCATATTGTTGTCATCAAAATTTTGCGCGGCGGCCATCTTAGAATTCAAAAATGATCCAAAACTCATTCTCTGCACCCTCGAGAATCTCGGACATGATATCCATATTGCTGAAATCATAAGTTTGTGCGGCGGCCATCTTGGATTTGAAATATGTTCACAAAAACGTTCTGTCCACTCTCGAGAACCTCGGATACGATGCCCATATTTTTGTGATCATAATCTTGCACGGCGGCCATCTTGGATATGAAAAATGATCAGAAAATCGTTCTCAGCACCCGCGAGAACCTCGGATACGATACGCAAATTTTTGTGATCATAATTTTGTACGGCGGCCATCTTGGATTTGAAAAATGATCACATAATCGTTCTCTGCACCCTCGAGAACCTCGGATACGATACCCATAATGTAGTTATCATACTTTTGAGCGGCGGCCATCTTGGATTTTAAAACTGATCACAAAATCGTTCTCTGCACCCTCGAGAACCTCTGATACGATACCCATAATGTAGTTATCATAATTTGGAGCGGCGGCCATCTCGGATTCAAAAATGATCACAAAATCATTCTCTGCACCCTCGAGAATCTCGGACACGATATCCATATTGCTAAAATCATAATTTTGTGTGGCGGCCATCTTGGATTTGAAAAATGTTCACAAAAACGTTCTCAGCACCCTCGAGAACCTCTGATACGATACCCATAATGAAGTTATCATAATTTTGAGCGGCGGCCATCTTGGATTTCAAAAATGATCACAAAATCGTTCTGTCCACTCTCAAGAACCTCGGATACGACACCCATATTTTTGTGATCATAATCTTGCACGGCGGCCATCTTGGATATGAAAAATGATCAGAAAATCGTTCTCAGCACCCTCGAGAACCTCGGATACGATACCCAAATTTTTGTGATCATAATCTTGTACGGCGGGCATCTTGGATTTGAAAAATGATCACATAATCGTATTCAGCACCCTCGAGAACCTCGGATACGATACCCATAATGTAGTTATCATACTTTTGAGCGGCGGCCATCTAGAGTTTCAAAAATGATCACAGAATTGTTCTCTACACCCTCGAGAACCTCGGACACGATATCCATATTGTTGTCATCAAAAATTTCCGCGGCGGCCATCTTAGAATTCAAAAATGATCACCAAATCGTTCTCTGCACCCTCGAGAACCTCAGGTACGATATCCATATTGCTGAAATCATAATTTTGTGCGGCGGCTATCTTGGATTTGAAAAATGATCACAAAATCGTTCTCAGCACCCTCGAGAACCTTGGATACGATACCCATAATGTAGTTATCATGCTTTTGAGGGGCGGCCATCTTGGATTTGAAAAATCATCCCAAAATGTTCTCTGCACCCTCTAGAACCTCTGATAGGATACACATAATGTAGTTATCATAATTTTGAGCGGCGGACTTCTCGGATTTAAAAATGATCCCAAAATTGTTTTTTGCACCCTCGAGAACCTCAGACATGATATCCATATTGCTGAAAAGATTATTGTTTGCTACAGCCCTCTTGGATTTCAAAAATTATCACAGATTTGTTCTCTACACCCTCGAGAACCTCGGACACGATATCCATATTGCTAAAATCATTATTTTGTGCAGCGGCCATCTTGGATTTGAAAAATTATCACCAAATTGTTCTCTGCACACTCGAGAATCTCGGACACGATATCGTTTTTGCTGAAGTCATAATTTTGTGCGGCGGCCATCTTGGATTTGAAAAATGATAACAAAATCGTTCTCAGCACCCTCGAAAACCTCTGATACGATACCCATAATGAAGTTATCATAATTTTGAGCGGCGGCCATCTTGGATTTCAAAAATTATCACAGATTTGTTCTCTACACCCTCGAGAACCTCGGACACGATATCCATATTGCTAAAATCATTATTTTGTGCAGCGGCCATCTTGGATATGAAAAATGATCAGAAAATCGTTCTCAGCACCCGCGAGAACCTCGGATACGATACCCAAATTTTTGTGATCATAATCTTGTACGGCGGGCATCTTGCATTTGAAAAATGATCACATAATCGTATTCAGCACCCTCGAGAACCTCGGATACGATACCCATAATGTAGTTATCATACTTTTGAGCGGCGGCCATCTCGGGTTTAAAAATGATCCCAAAATTGTTTTCTGCACCCTCGAGAACCTCGGACACGATATCAATATTGCTGAAAACATTATTGTTTGCGGCAGCCCTTTTGGATTTGAAAAATGATCACCAAATCGTTCTCTGCACCCTCGAGAACCTCCGGTACGATATCCATATTGCTGAAATCATAATTTTGTGCGGCGGCCATCTTGGATTTGAAAAATGATCACAAAATCGTTCTCTGCACCTTCGAGAACCTCGGATATGACACGAATAATGTAGTTATCATAATTTTGAGCGGCGGCCATCTTGGATTTCAAAAATGATCACAAAATCGTTTTGTGCACTCTCGAGAACCTCGGATACGATAACCATATTGCTGAAAACATAATTGTTTGCGGCAGCCCTCTTGGATTTCAAAAATAATCCCAGAATTGTTCTCTGCACCCTCGAGAACCTCGGATACGATATCCATATTGTTGTTATATAAATTTTGCGCGGCGGCCATCTTGGAATTTGTAAAATGATCACAAAATCGTTCTCTGCACCCTCGAGAACCTCGGGCACCATATCCATATTGCTGAAATCATAATTTTGTGCGGCGGCCATCTTGGATTTCAAAAATGATCACAAAATCGTTCTCAGCACCCTCGAGAAACTTGGATATGATACCCATAATGTAGTTATCATACTTTTGAGCGGCGGCCATCTTGGATTTGAATAAATCATCACAAAATCGTTCTCTGCACCCTCGAGAACATCGGATATGATACCCATAATGTAGTTATCATAATTTTGAGCGGCGGCCATCTTGGATTTGAAAAATGATCACAAAATCGGTCTCTGCACTCTCGAGAACCTCGGATACGATACCCATATTGCTGAAAACATAATTGTTTGCGGCAGCCCTCTTGGAATTCAAAAATTATCACAGAATTGTTCTCTACACCCTCGAGAACCTCGGACACGATATCCATATTGTTGTTATCAAAATTTTGCGCGGCGGCCATCTTCGAATTAAAAAATGATCCCAAAATCATTCTCTGCACCCTCGAAAACCTCAGGTACGATATCCATATTGATGAAATCATAATTTTGTGCGGCGGCCATCTTGGATTTGTAAAATGATCACAAAATCGTTCTCAGCACCCTCGAGAACCTTGGATACGATACCCATAATGTAGTTATCATACTTTTGAGCGGCGGCCATCTTGGATTTGAAAAATCATCACAAAATCGTTCTCTGCACCCTCGAGAACCTCGGATATGATACCCATAATGTAGTTATCATAATTTTGAGCGGAGGCCATCTTGGATTTCAAAAATGATCACAAAATCGTATTGTGCACTCTCGAGAACCTCGGATACGATACCCATATTGCTGAAAACATAATTGTTTGCGGCGGCCATCTTGGATTTCAAAAATTATCACAGATTTGTTCTCTACACCCTCGAGAACCTCGGACACGATATCCATATTGCTAAAATCATTATTTTGTGCAGCGGCCATCTTGGATATGAAAAATGATCAGAAAATCGTTCTCAGCACCCGCGAGAACCTCGGATACGATACCCAAATTTTTGTGATCATAATCTTGTACGGCGGGCATCTTGCATTTGAAAAATGATCACATAATCGTATTCAGCACCCTCGAGAACCTCGGATACGATACCCATAATGTAGTTATCATACTTTTGAGCGGCGGCCATCTCGGGTTTAAAAATGATCCCAAAATTGTTTTCTGCACCCTCGAGAACCTCGGACACGATATCAATATTGCTGAAAACATTATTGTTTGCGGCAGCCCTTTTGGATTTGAAAAATGATCACCAAATCGTTCTCTGCACCCTCGAGAACCTCCGGTACGATATCCATATTGCTGAAATCATAATTTTGTGCGGCGGCCATCTTGGATTTGAAAAATGATCACAAAATCGTTCTCTGCACCTTCGAGAACCTCGGATATGACACGAATAATGTAGTTATCATAATTTTGAGCGGCGGCCATCTTGGATTTCAAAAATGATCACAAAATCGTTTTGTGCACTCTCGAGAACCTCGGATACGATAACCATATTGCTGAAAACATAATTGTTTGCGGCAGCCCTCTTGGATTTCAAAAATAATCACAGAATTGTTCTCTACACCCTCGAGAACCTCGGACACGATATCCATATTGTTGTAATCAAAATTTTGCGCGGCGGCCATCTTGGAATTTGTAAAATGATCACAAAATCGTTCTCTGCACCCTCGAGAACCTCGGGCACCATATCCATATTGCTGAAATCATAATTTTGTGCGGCGGCCATCTTGGATTTGAAAAATGATCACAAAATCGTTCTCAGCACCCTCGAGAAACTTGGATATGATACCCATAATGTAGTTATCATACTTTTGAGCGGCGGCCATCTTGGATTTGAATAAATCATCACAAAATCGTTCTCTGCACCCTCGAGAACATCGGATATGATACCCATAATGTAGTTATCATAATTTTGAGCGGCGGCCATCTTGGATTTCAAAAATGATCACAAAATCGTTTTGTGCACTCTCGAGAACCTCGGATACGATACCCATATTGCAAAAAACATAATTGTTTGCGGCAGCCCTCTTGGAATTCAAAAATAATCACAGAATTGTTCTCTGCACCCTCGACAAACTCGGACACGATATCCATATTGTTGTTATCAAAATTTTGCGCGGCGGCCATCTTCGAATTAAAAAATGATCCCAAAATCATTCTCTGCACCCTCGAAAACCTCAGGTACGATATCCATATTGATGAAATCATAATTTTGTGCGGCGGCCATCTTGGATTTGTAAAATGATCACAAAATCGTTCTCAGCACCCTCGAGAACCTTGGATACGATACCCATAATGTAGTTATCATACTTTTGAGCGGCGGCCATCTTGGATTTGAAAAATCATCACAAAATCGTTCTCTGCACCCTCGAGAACCTCGGATATGATACCCATAATGTAGTTATCATAATTTTGAGCGGAGGCCATCTTGGATTTCAAAAATGATCACAAAATCGTATTGTGCACTCTCGAGAACCTCGGATACGATACCCATATTGCTGAAAACATAATTGTTTGCGGCAGCCTTCTTGGATTTCAAAAATGATCACAGAATTGTTCTCTACACCCTCGAGAACCTCGGACACGATATCCATATTGTTGTCATCAAAATTTTGCCCGGCGGCCATCTTCGAATTCAAAAATGATCCCAAAATCATTCTCTGCACCCTCGAGAATATCGGACACGATGTCCATATTGCTGAAATCATAATTTTGTGCGGCGGCCATCTTGGATTTGAAAAATGATCACAAAATCGTTCTCAGCACCCTCGAGAACCTCGGTTAGGATACCCATAATGTAGTTATCATGCTTTTGAGGGGCGGCCATCTTGGATTTGAAAAATCATCCCAAAATCGTTCTCTGCACCCTCGAGAACCTCTTATACGATTTCCCATAATGTAGTTAATATTAATAATTTTGAGCGGCGGCCTTCTCGGATTTAAAAATGATCCCAAAATTGTTTTTTGCACCCTCGAGAACCTCAGACATGATATCCATATTGCTGAAAAGATTATTGTTTGCGGCAGCCCTCTTGGATTTCAAAAATTATCACAGATTTGTTCTCTACACCCTCGAGAACCTCGGACACGATATCCATATTGCTAAAATCATTATTTTGTGCAGCGGCCATCTTGGATTTGAAAAATGATCACCAAATCGTTCTCTGCACACTCGAGAATCTCGGACACGATATCCATTTTGCTGAAGTCATAATTTTGTGCGGCGGCCATCTTGGTTTTGAAAAATTATCACAAAATCGTTCTCAGCACCCTCGAGAACCTCGGTTACGATACCAATAATGTAGTTATTATGCTTTTGAGGGGCGGCCATCTTGGATTTGAAAAATCATCCCAAAATCGTTCTC
Organism: Leptidea sinapis; assembly: GCF_905404315.1. Classification (NCBI taxonomy): domain Eukaryota; kingdom Metazoa; phylum Arthropoda; class Insecta; order Lepidoptera; family Pieridae; genus Leptidea; species Leptidea sinapis. The sequence continues at coordinate 9,181,613 of NC_066305.1, read as the reverse complement.
TGCACACTCGGGAACCTCTGATACGATACCCATAATGTAGTTATCATAATTTTGAGCGGCGGCTTTCTCGGATTTAAAAATGATCCCAAAATTGTTTTTTGCACCCTCGAGAACCTCAGACACGATATCCATATTGCTGAAAAGATAATTGTTTGCGGCAGCCCTCTTGGATTTCAAAAATTATCACAGAATTGTTCTCTACACCCGCGAGAACCTCGGATACGATAACCAAATTTTTGTGATCATAATCTTGTACGGCGGCCATCTTGGATTTGAAAAATGATCACATAATCGTATTCAGCACCCTCGAGAACCTCGGATACGATACCCATTATGTAGTTATCATACTTTTGAGTGGCGGCCATCTTGGATTTTAAAACTGATCACAAAATCGTTCTCTGCACCCTCGAGAACCTCTGATACGATACCCATATTGCTGAAATCATAATTTTGTGTGGCGGCCATCTTGGATTTGAAAAATGTTCACAAAAACGTTCTCAGCACCCTCGAGAACCTCTGATACGATACCCATACTGTAGTTATCATAATTTTGAGCGGCGGCCACCTTGGATTTCAAAAATGATCACAAAATCCTTCTGTCGACTCTCGAGAACCTCGGATACGATACCCATATTGCTGAAAACATAATTGTTTGCGGCAGCCCTCTTGGATTTCAAAAATGATCACAGAATTGTTCTCTACACCCTCGAGAACCTCGGACACGATATCCATATTGTTGTCATCAAAATTTTGCGCGGCGGTCATCTTGGAATTCAAAAATGATCACCAAATCGTTCTCAGCACCCGCGAGAACCTCGGATACGATACCCAAATTTTTGTGAAAATAATCTTGTACGGCGGCCATCTTGGATTTGAGAAATGATCACATAATCGTATTCAGCACCCTCGAGAACCTCGGATACGATACCCATAATGTAGTTATCATACTTTTGAGCGGCGGCCATCTTGGATTTCAAAACTGATCACAAAATCGTTCTCTGCACCCTCGAGAACCTCTGATACGATACCCATAATGTAGTTATCATAATTTTGAGCGGCGGCCATCTCGGATTCAAAAATGATCCCAAAATCATTCTCTGCAGCCTCGAGAATCTCGGACACGATATCCATATTGCTGAAATCATAATTTTGTGCGGCGGCCATCTTGGATTTGAAAAATGTTCACAAAAACGTTCTCAGCACCCTCGAGAACCTGTGATACGATACCCATAACGTAGTTATCATAATTTTGAGCGGCGGCCATCTTGGATTTCACAAATGATCACAAAATCGTTTTGTGCACTCTCGAGAACCTCGGATACGATACCCAAATTTTTGTGATCATAATCTTGCACGGCGGCCATCTTGGATATGAAAAATGATCAGATAATCGTTCTTAACACCCGCGAGAACCTCGGATACGATACCCAAATTTTTGTGATCATAATCTTGTACGGCGGCCATCTTGGATTTGAGAAATGATCACATAATCGTATTCAGCACCCTCGAGAACCTCGGATACGATACCCATTATGTAGTTATCATACTATTGAGCGGCGGCCATCTTGGATTTTAAAACTGATCACAAAATCGTTCTCTGCACCCTCGAGAACCTCTGATACGATACCCATAATGTAGTTATCATAAATTTTAACGGCGGCCATATCGGATTCAAAAATGATCCCAAAATCATTCTCTGCACCCTCGAGAATCTCGGACACGATATCCATATTGCTGAAATCATAATTTTGTGTGGCGGCCATCTTGGATTTGAAAAATGTTCACAAAAACGTTCTCAGCACCCTCGAGAACCTCTGATACGATACCCATAATGTAGTTATCATAATTTTGAGCGGCGGCCCTCTTGGATATCAAAAATGATCACAAAATCGTTCTGTCGACTCTCGAGAACCTCGGATACGATACCCATATTGCTGAAAACATAATTGTTTGCGGCAGCCCTCTTGGATTTCAAAAATGATCACAGAATTGTTCTCTACACCCTCGAGAACCTGGGGCACGATATCCATATTGTTGTCATCAAAATTTTGCGCGGCGGCCATCTTCGAATTCAAAAATGATCCCAAAATCATTCTCTGCACCCTCGAGAACCTCGGATACGATACCCATAATGTAGTTATCATAATTTTGAGCGGCGGCCATCTTGGATTTGAAAAATGATCACAAAATCGTTCTGTGCACTCTCGAGAACCTCGGAAACGATACCCATATTGCTGAAAACATAATTGTTTGCGGCCGCCCTCTTGGATTTCAAAAATGATCACAGAATTGTTCTCTACACCCTCGAGAACCTCGGACACAATATCCATATTGTTGTCATCAAAATTTTACGTGGCAGTCATCTTGGAATTCAAAAATGATCACCAAATCGTTCTCAGCACCCGCGAGAACCTCGGATACGATACCCAAATTTTTGTGATCATAATCTTGTACGGCGGCCATCTTGGATTTGAAAAATGATCACATATTCGTATTCAGCACCCTCGAGAACCTCGGATACGATACCCATTATGTAGTTATCATACTTTTGAGCGGCGGCCATCTTGGATTTCAAAATTGATCACAAAATCGATCTCTGCACCCTCGAGAACCTCTGATACGATACCCATAATGTAGTTATCATAATTTTGAGCGGCGGCCACCTCGGATTCAAAAATGATCCCAAAATCATTCTCTGCACCCTCGAGAATCTCGGACACGATATCCATATTGCTGAAATCATAATTTTGAGCGGCGGCCATCTTGGATTTCAAAAATGAACACAAAATCGTTTTGTGCACTCTCGAGAACCTCGGATACGATACCCATATTGCTGAAAACATAATTGTTCGCGGCAGCCCTCTTGGATTTCAAAAATGATCACAGAATTGTTCTCTACACCCTCGAGAACCTGGGGCACGATGTCCATATTGTTGTCATCAAAATTTTACGCGGCAGTCATCTTGGAATTCAAAAATGATCACCAAATCGTTCTCAGCACCCGCGAGAACCTCGGATACGATACCCAAATTTTTGTGATCATAATTTTGTGCGGCGGCCATCTTGGATTTGAAAAATGATCACAAAATCGTTCTCAGCACCCTCGAGAACCTCGGGTAGGATACCCATAATGTAGTTATCATGCTTTTGAGGGGCGGCCATCTTGGATTTGAAAAATCATCCCAAAATCGTTCTCTGCACCCTCGAGAACCTCTTATACGATTTCCCATAATGTAGTTAATATTAATAATTTTGAGCGGCGGCCTTCTCGGATTTAAAAATGATCCCAAAATTGTTTTTTGCACCCTCGAGAACCTCAGACATGATATCCATATTGCTGAAAAGATTATTGTTTGCTACAGCCCTCTTGGATTTCAAAAATTATCACAGATTTGTTCTCTACACCCTCGAGAACCTCGGACACGATATCCATATTGCTAAAATCATTATTTTGTGCAGCGGCCATGTTGGATTTGAAAAATTATCACCAAATCGTTCTCTGCACACTCGAGAATCTCGGACACGATATCGTTTTTGCTGAAGTCATAATTTTGTGCGGCGGCCATCTTGGATTTGAAAAATGATAACAAAATCGTTCTCAGCACCCTCGAAAACCTCGGTTACGACACCCATAATGTAGTTATCATGCTATTGAGGGGCGGCCATTTTGGATTTGAAAAATGATCCCAAAATCGTTCTCTGCACCCTCGAGAACCTCTGATACGATACCCATAATGAAGTTATCATAATTTTGAGCGGCGGCCATCTTGGATTTCAAAAATTATCACAGATTTGTTCTCTACACCCTCGAGAACCTCGGACACGATATCCATATTGCTAAAATCATTATTTTGTGCAGCGGCCATCTTGGATATGAAAAATGATCAGAAAATCGTTCTCAGCACCCGCGAGAACCTCGGATACGATACCCAAATTTTTGTGATCATAATCTTGTACGGCGGGCATCTTGCATTTGAAAAATGATCACATAATCGTATTCAGCACCCTCGAGAACCTCGGATACGATACCCATTATGTAGTTATCATACTTTTGAGTGGCGGCCATCTTGGATTTTAAAACTGATCACAAAATCGTTCTCTGCACCCTCGAGAACCTCTGATACGATACCCATATTGCTGAAATCATAATTTTGTGTGGCGGCCATCTTGGATTTGAAAAATGTTCACAAAAACGTTCTCAGCACCCTCGAGAACCTCTGATACGATACCCATACTGTAGTTATCATAATTTTGAGCGGCGGCCACCTTGGATTTGAAAAATGATAACAAAATCGTTCTCAGCACCCTCGAAAACCTCGGTTACGATACCCATAATGTAGTTATCATGCTATTGAGGGGCGGCCATTTTGGATTTGAAAAATGATCCCAAAATCGTTCTCTGCACCCTCGAGAACCTCTGATACGATACCCATAATGAAGTTATCATAATTTTGAGCGGCGGCCATCTTGGATTTCAAAAATTATCACAGATTTGTTCTCTACACCCTCGAGAACCTCAGACACGATATCCATATTGCTGAAAAGATAATTGTTTGCGGCAGCCCTCTTGGATTTCAAAAATTATCACAGAATTGTTCTCTACACCCGCGAGAACCTCGGATACGATAACCAAATTTTTGTGATCATAATCTTGTACGGCGGCCATCTTGGATTTGAAAAATGATCACATAATCGTATTCAGCACCCTCGAGAACCTCGGATACGATACCCATTATGTAGTTATCATACTTTTGAGTGGCGGCCATCTTGGATTTTAAAACTGATCACAAAATCGTTCTCTGCACCCTCGAGAACCTCTGATACGATACCCATATTGCTGAAATCATAATTTTGTGTGGCGGCCATCTTGGATTTGAAAAATGTTCACAAAAACGTTCTCAGCACCCTCGAGAACCTCTGATACGATACCCATACTGTAGTTATCATAATTTTGAGCGGCGGCCACCTTGGATTTCAAAAATTATCACAAAATCCTTCTGTCGACTCTCGAGAACCTCGGATACGATACCCATATTGCTGAAAACATAATTGTTTGCGGCAGCCCTCTTGGATTTCAAAAAATATCACAGAATTGTTCTCTACACCCTCGAGAACCTCGGACACGATATCCATATTGTTGTCATCAAAATTTTGCGCGGCGGTCATCTTGGAATTCAAAAATGATCACCAAATCGTTCTCAGCACCCGCGAGAACCTCGGATACGATACCCAAATTTTTGTGAAAATAATCTTGTACGGCGGCCATCTTGGATTTGAGAAATGATCACATAATCGTATTCAGCACCCTCGAGAACCTCGGATACGATACCCATTATGTAGTTATCATACTTTTGAGCGGCGGCCATCTTGGATTTCAAAACTGATCACAAAATCGTTCTCTGCACCCTCGAGAACCTCTGATACGATACCCATAATGTAGTTATCATAATTTTGAGCGGCGGCCATCTCGGATTCAAAAATGATCCCAAAATCATTCTCTGCAGCCTCGAGAATCTCGGACACGATATCCATATTGCTGAAATCATAATTTTGTGCGGCGGCCATCTTGGATTTGAAAAATGTTCACAAAAACGTTCTCAGCACCCTCGAGAACCTGTGATACGATACCCATAACGTAGTTATCATAATTTTGAGCGGCGGCCATCTTGGATTTCAAAAATGAACACAAAATCGTTTTGTGCACTCTCGAGAATCTCGGATACGATACCTATATTTTTGTGATCATAATCTTGCACGGCGGCCATCTTGGATATGAAAAATGATCAGATAATCGTTCTTAACACCCGCGAGAACCTCGGATACGATACCCAAATTTTGTGATCATAATCTTGTACGGCGGCCATCTTGGATTTGAGAAATGATCACATAATCGTATTCAGCACCCTCGAGAACCTCGGATACGATACCCATTATGTAGTTATCATACTATTGAGCGGCGGCCATCTTGGATTTTAAAACTGATCACAAAATCGTTCTCTGCACCCTCGAGAACCTCTGATACGATACCCATAATGTAGTTATCATAAATTTTAACGGCGGCCATATCGGATTCAAAAATGATCCCAAAATCATTCTCTGCACCCTCGAGAATCTCGGACACGATATCCATATTGCTGAAATCATAATTTTGTGTGGCGGCCATCTAGGATTTGAAAAATGTTCACAAAAACGTTCTCAGCACCCTCGAGAACCTCTGATACGATACCCATAATGTAGTTATCATAATTTTGAGCGGCGGCCCTCTTGGATATCAAAAATGATCACAAATACGTTCTGTCGACTCTCGAGAACCTCGGATACGATACCCATATTGCTGAAAACATAATTGTTTGCGGCATCCCTCTTGGATTTCAAAAATGATCACAGAATTGTTCTCTACACCCTCGAGAACCTGGGGCACGATATCCATATTGTTGTCATCAAAATTTTGCGCGGCGGCCATCTTCGAATTCAAAAATGATCCCAAAATCATTCTCTGCACCCTCGAGAACCTCGGATACGATACCCATAATGTAGTTATCATAATTTTAAGCGGCGGCCATCTTGGATTTCAAAAATGATCACAAAATCGTTTTGTGCACTCTCGAGAACCTCGGAAACGATACCCATATTGCTGAAAACATAATTGTTTGCGGCAGCCCTCTTGGATTTCAAAAATGATCACAGAATTGTTCTCTACACCCTCGAGAACCTCGGACACAATATCCATATTGTTGTCATCAAAATTTTACGTGGCAGTCATCTTGGAATTCAAAAATGATCACCAAATCGTTCTCAGCACCCGCGAGAACCTCGGATACGATACCCAAATTTTTGTGATCATAATCTTGTACGGCGGCCATCTTGGATTTGAAAAATGATCACATATTCGTATTCAGCACCCTCGAGAACCTCGGATACGATACCCATTATGTAGTTATCATACTTTTGAGCGGCGGCCATCTTGGATTTCAAAATTGATCACAAAATCGATCTCTGCACCCTCGAGAACCTCTGATACGATACCCATAATATAGTTATCATAATTTTGAGCGGCGGCCATCTCGGATTCAAAAATGATCCCAAAATCATTCTCTGCACCCTCGAGAATCTCGGACACGATATCCATATTGCTGAAATCATAATTTTGAGCGGCGGCCATCTTGGATTTCAAAAATGAACACAAAATCGTTTTGTGCACTCTCGAAAACCTCGGATACGATACCCATATTGCTGAAAACATAATTGTTCGCGGCAGCCCTCTTGGATTTCAAAAATGATCACAGAATTGTTCTCTACACCCTCGAGAACCTGGGGCACGATGTCCATATTGTTGTCATCAAAATTTTACGCGGCAGTCATCTTGGAATTCAAAAATGATCACCAAATCGTTCTCAGCACCCGCGAGAACCTCGGATACGATACCCAAATTTTTGTGATCATAATCTTGTACGGCGGCCATCTTGGATTTGAAAAATGATCACATATTCGTATTCAGCACCCTCGAGAACCTCGGATACGATACCCATTATGTAGTTATCATACTTTTGAGCGGCGGCCATCTTGGATTTCAAAACTGATCACAAAATCGTTCTCTGCACCCTCGATAACCTCTGATACGATACCCATAATGTAGTTATCATAATTTTGAGCGGCGGCCATCTCGGATTCAAAAATGATCCCAAAATCATTCTCTGCAGCCTCGAGAATCTCGGACACGATATCCATATTGCTGAAATCATAATTTTGTGCGGCGGCCATCTTGGATTTGAAAAATGTTCACAAAAACGTTCTCAGCACCCTCGAGAACCTGTGATACGATACCCATAACGTAGTTATCATAATTTTGAGCGGCGGCCATCTTGGATTTCAAAAATGAACACAAAATCGTTTTGTGCACTCTCGAGAATCTCGGATACGATACCTATATTTTTGTGATCATAATCTTGCACGGCGGCCATCTTGGATATGAAAAATGATCAGATAATCGTTCTTAACACCCTCGAGAACCTCGGATACGATACCCAAATTTTTGTGATCATAATCTTGTACGGCGGCCATCTTGGATTTGAGAAATGATCACATAATCGTATTCAGCACCCTCGAGAACCTCGGATACGATACCCATTATGTAGTTATCATACTATTGAGCGGCGGCCATCTTGGATTTTAAAACTGATCACAAAATCGTTCTCTGCACCCTCGAGAACCTCTGATACGATACCCATAATGTAGTTATCATAAATTTTAACGGCGGCCATATCGGATTCAAAAATGATCCCAAAATCATTCTCTGCACCCTCGAGAATCTCGGACACGATATCCATATTGCTGAAATCATAATTTTGTGTGGCGGCCATCTAGGATTTGAAAAATGTTCACAAAAACGTTCTCAGCACCCTCGAGAACCTCTGATACGATACCCATAATGTAGTTATCATAATTTTGAGCGGCGGCCCTCTTGGATATCAAAAATGATCACAAAATCGTTCTGTCGACTCTCGAGAACCTCGGATACGATACCCATATTGCTGAAAACATAATTGTTTGCGGCAGCCCTCTTGGATTTCAAAAATGATCACAGAATTGTTCTCTACACCCTCGAGAACCTGGGGCACGATATCCATATTGTTGTCATCAAAATTTTGCGCGGCGGCCATCTTGGATTTGAAAAATGATCACATATTCGTATTCAGCACCCTCGAGAACCTCGGATACGATACCCATAATGTAGTTATCATAATTTTAAGCGGCGGCCATCTTGGATTTCAAAAATGATCACAAAATCGTTTTGTGCACTCTCGAGAACCTCGGAAACGATACCCATATTGCTGAAAACATAATTGTTTGCGGCAGCCCTCTTGGATTTCAAAAATGATCACAGAATTGTTCTCTACAACCTCGAGAACCTCGGACACAATATCCATATTGTTGTCATCAAAATTTTACGTGGCAGTCATCTTGGAATTCAAAAATGATCACCAAATCGTTCTCAGCACCCGCGAGAACCTCGGATACGATACCCAAATTTTTGTGATCATAATCTTGTACGGCGGCCATCTTGGATTTGAAAAATGATCACATATTCGTATTCAGCACCCTCGAGAACCTCGGATACGATACCCATTATGTAGTTATCATACTTTTGAGCGGCGGCCATCTTGGATTTCAAAACTGATCACAAAATCGATCTCTGCACCCTCGAGAACCTCTGATACGATACCCATAATGTAGTTATCATAATTTTGAGCGGCGGCCATCTCGGATTCAAAAATGATCCCAAAATCATTCTCTGCACCCTCGAGAATCTCGGACACGATATCCATATTGCTGAAATCATAATTTTGAGCGGCGGCCATCTTGGATTTCAAAAATGATCACAAAATCGTTTTGTGCACTCTCGAGAACCTCGGATACGATACCCATATTGCTGAAAACATAATTGTTCGCGGCAGCCCTCTTGGATTTCAAAAATGATCACAGAATTGTTCTCTACACCCTCGAGAACCTGGGGCACGATGTCCATATTGTTGTCATCAAAATTTTACGCGGCAGTCATCTTGGAATTCAAAAATGATCACCAAATCGTTCTCAGCACCCGCGAGAACCTCGGATACGATACCCAAATTTTTGTGATCATAATCTTGTACGGCGGCCATCTTGGATTTGAAAAATGATCACATATTCGTATTCAGCACCCTCGAGAACCTCGGATACGATACCCATTATGTAGTTATCATACTTTTGAGCGGCGGCCATCTTGGATTTCAAAACTGATCACAAAATCGATCTCTGCACCCTCGAGAACCTCTGATACGATACCCATAATGTAGTTATCATAATTTTGAGCGGCGGCCATCTCGGATTCAAAAATGATCCCAAAATCATTCTCTGCACCCTCGAGAATCTCGGACACGATATCCATATTTCTGAAATCATAATTTTGAGCGGCGGCCATCTTGGATTTCAAAAATGATCACAAAATCGTTTTGTGCACTCTCGAGAACCTCGGATACGATACCCATATTGCTGAAAACATAATTGTTTGCGGCAGCCCTCTTGGATTTCAAAAATGATCACAGATTATTCTCTACACCCTCGAGAATCTGGGGCACGATATCCATATTGTTGTCATCAAAATTTTGCGCGGCGGCCATTTTCGAATTCAAAAATGATCCCAAAATCATTCTCGGCACCCTCGAGAACCTCTGATACGATACCCATAATGTAGTTATCATAATTTTAAGCGGCGGCCATCTTGGATTTCAAAAATGATCACAAAATCGTTTTGTGCACTCTCGAGAACCTCGGAAACGATACCCATATTGCTGAAAACATAATTGTTTGCGGCAGCCCTCTTGGATTTCAAAAATGATCACAGAATTAGTCTCTACACCCTCGAGAACCTCGGACACGATATCCATATTGTTGTCATCAAAATTTTACGCGGCAGTCATCTTGGAATTCAAAAATGATCACCAAATCGTTCTCAGCACCCGCGAGAACCTCGGATACGATACCCAAATTTTTGTGATCATAATCTTGTACGGCGGCCATCTTGGATTTGAAAAATGATCACATATTCGTATTCAGCACCCTCGAGAACCTCGGATACGATACCCATTATGTAGTTATCATACTTTTGAGCGGCGGCCATCTTGAATTTCAAAACTGATCACAAAATCGATCTCTGCACCCTCGAGAACCTCTGATACGATACACATAATGTAGTTATCATAATTTTGAGCGGCGGCCATCTCGGATTCAAAAATGATCCCAAAATCATTTTCTGCTCCCTCGAGAATCTCGGACACGATATCCATATTGCTGAAATCATAATTTTGTGCGGCGGCCATCTTGGATTTGAAAAATGATCACAAAATCGTTCTCAGCACCCTCGAGAACCTGTGATACGATACCCATAATGTAGTTATCATAATTTTGAGCGGCGGCCATCTTGGATTTCAAAAATGATCTCAAAATCGTTTTGTGCACTCTCGAGAACCTCGAATACGATACCCTATATCTGAAAACATAATTGTTTGCGGCAGCCCTCTTGGATTTCAAAAATGATCTCAGATTATTCTCTACACCCTCGAGAACCTGGGGCACGATATCCATATTGTTGTCATCAAAATTTTGCGCGGCGGCCATTTTCGAATTCAAAAATGATCCCAAAATCATTCTCTACACCCTCGAGAATCTCGGACACGATATCCATATTGCTGAAATCATAATTTTGTGCGGCGGCCATCATGGATTTGAAAAATGATCACAAAATCGTTCTCAGCACCCTCGAGAACCTCGGTTACGATACCCATAATGTAGTTATCATGCTTTTGAGAGGCGGCCATCTTGGATTTGAAAAATCATCCCAAAATCGTTCTCTGCACACTCGAGAATCTCGGACACGATATCGATTTTGCTGAAGTCATAATTTTGTGCGGCGGCCATCTTGGATTTGAAAAATGATCCCAAAATCGTTTTGTGCACTCTCGAGAACGTCGGATACGATACCCATATTGCTGAAAAGATAATTGTTTGCGGCAGCCCTCTTGGATTTCAAAAATTATCACAGAATTGTTCTCTACACCCTCGAGAACCTCGGACACGATATCCATATTGTTGTCATCAAACTTTTGCGCGGCCGCTATCTTCGAATTCAAAAATGATCCCAAAATCGTTCTCTGCACACTGGAGAATCTCGGACACGATATCCATATTGCTGAAGTCAAAATTTTGTGCGGCGGCCATCTTGGATTTCAAAAATGATAACAAAATCGTTTTGTGCACTCTCGAGAACCTCGGATACGATACCCATATTTTTGTGATCATAATCTTGCACGGCGGCCATCTTGGATATGAAAAATGATCAGAAAATCGATCTCAGCACCCGCGAGAACCTCGGATACGATACCCAAATTTTTGTGACAATAATCTTGTACGGCGGCCATCTTGGATTTGAAAAATGATCACATAATCGTATTCAGCACCCTCGAGAACCTCGGATACGATACCCATTATGTAGTTATCATACTTTTGAGCGGCGGCCATCTTGGATTTTAAAACTGATCACAAAATCGTTCTCTGCACCCTCGAGAACCTCTGATACGATACCCATAATGTAGTTATCATAATTTTGAACGGCGGCCATCTCGGATTCAAAAATGATCCCAAAATCATTCTCTGCACCCTCGAGAACCTGGGGCACGATATCCATATTGTTGACATCAAAATTTTGCGCGGCGGCCATCTTCGAATTCAAAAATGATCCCAAAATCATTCTCTTCACCCTCGAGAACCTCTGATACGATACCCATAATGTAGTTATCATAATTTTAAGCGGCGGCCATCTTGGATTTCAAAAATGATCACAAAATCGTTTTGTGCACTCTCGAGAACCTCGGAAACGATACCCATATTGCTGAAAACATAATTGTTTGCGGCAGCCCTCTTGGATTTCAAAAATGATCACAGAATTGTTCTCTACACCCTCGAGAACCTCGGACACGATATCCATATTGTTGTCATCAAAATTTTGCGCGGCAGTCACCTTGGAATTCAAAAATGATCACCAAATCGTTCTCAGCACCCGCGAGAACCTCGGATACGATACCCAAATTTTTGTGATCATAATCTTGTACGGCGGCCATCTTGGATTTCAAAAATGATCACAAAATCGTTTTGTGCACCCTCGAGAACCTCGGATACGATACCCATAATGTAGTTATCATACTTTTGAGCGGCGGCCATCTCGGGTTTAAAAATGATCCCAAAATTGTTTTCTGCACCCTCGAGAACCTCGGACACGATATCAATATTGCTGAAAACATTATTGTTTGCGGCAGCCCTTTTGGATTTGAAAAATGATCACCAAATCGTTCTCTGCACCCTCGAGAACCTCCGGTACGATATCCATATTGCTGAAATCATAATTTTGTGCGGCGGCCATCTTGGATTTGAAAAATGATCACAAAATCGTTCTCTGCACCTTCGAGAACCTCGGATATGACACGAATAATGTAGTTATCATAATTTTGAGCGGCGGCCATCTTGGATTTCAAAAATGATCACAAAATCGTTTTGTGCACTCTCGAGAACCTCGGATACGATAACCATATTGCTGAAAACATAATTGTTTGCGGCAGCCCTCTTGGATTTCAAAAATAATCACAGAATTGTTCTCTGCACCCTCGAGAACCTCGGACACGATATCCATATTGTTGTAATCAAAATTTTGCGCGGCGGCCATCTTGGAATTTGTAAAATGATCACAAAATCGTTCTCTGCACCCTCGAGAACCTCAGGTACGATATCCATATTGCTGAAATCATAATTTTGTGCGGCGGCCATCTTGGATTTGAAAAATGATCACAAAATCGTTCTCAGCACCCTCGAGAAACTTGGATATGATACCCATAATGTAGTTATCATACTTTTGAGCGGCGGCCATCTTGGATTTGAATAAATCATCACAAAATCGTTCTCTGCACCCTCGAGAACATCGGATATGATACCCATAATGTAGTTATCATAATTTTGAGCGGCGGCCATCTTGGATTTCAAAAATGATCACAAAATCGTTTTGTGCACTCTCGAGAACCTCGGATACGATACCCATATTGCTGAAAACATAATTGTTTGCGGCAGCCCTCTTGGAATTCAAAAATTATCACAGAATTGTTCTCTACACCCTCGAGAACCTCGGACACGATATCCATATTGTTGTCATCAAAATTTTGCGCGGCGGCCATCTTCGAATTAAAAAATGATCCCAAAATCATTCTCTGCACCCTCGAAAACCTCAGGTACGATATCCATATTGATGAAATCATAATTTTGTGCGGCGGCCATCTTGGATTTGTAAAATGATCACAAAATCGTTCTCAGCACCCTCGAGAACCTTGGATACGATACCCATAATGTAGTTATCATACTTTTGAGCGGCGGCCATCTTGGATTTGAAAAATCATCACAAAATCGTTCTCTGCACCCTCGAGAACCTCGGATATGATACCCATAATGTAGTTATCATAATTTTGAGCGGAGGCCATCTTGGATTTCAAAAATGATCACAAAATCGTATTGTGCACTCTCGAGAACCTCGGATACGATACCCATATTGCTGAAAACATAATTGTTTGCGGCAGCCTTCTTGGATTTCAAAAATGATCACAGAATTGTTCTCTACACCCTCGAGAACCTCGGACACGATATCCATATTGTTGTCATCAAAATTTTGCCCGGCGGCCATCTTCGAATTCAAAAATGATCCCAAAATCATTCTCTGCACCCTCGAGAATATCGGACACGATGTCCATATTGCTGAAATCATAATTTTGTGCGGCGGCCATCTTGGATTTGAAAAATGATCACAAAATCGTTCTCAGCACCCTCGAGAACCTCGGTTAGGATACCCATAATGTAGTTATCATGCTTTTGAGGGGCGGCCATCTTGGATTTGAAAAATCATCCCAAAATCGTTCTCTGCACCCTCGAGAACCTCTTATACGATTTCCCATAATGTAGTTAATATTAATAATTTTGAGCGGCGGCCTTCTCGGATTTAAAAATGATCCCAAAATTGTTTTTTGCACCCTCGAGAACCTCAGACATGATATCCATATTGCTGAAAAGATTATTGTTTGCGGCAGCCCTCTTGGATTTCAAAAATTATCACAGATTTGTTCTCTACACCCTCGAGAACCTCGGACACGATATCCATATTGCTAAAATCATTATTTTGTGCAGCGGCCATCTTGGATTTGAAAAATGATCACCAAATCGTTCTCTGCACACTCGAGAATCTCGGACACGATATCCATTTTGCTGAAGTCATAATTTTGTGCGGCGGCCATCTTGGTTTTGAAAAATTATCACAAAATCGTTCTCAGCACCCTCGAGAACCTCGGTTACGATACCAATAATGTAGTTATTATGCTTTTGAGGGGCGGCCATCTTGGATTTGAAAAATCATCCCAAAATCGTTCTCTGCACACTCGGGAACCTCTGATACGATACCCATAATGTAGTTATCATAATTTTGAGCGGCGGCTTTCTCGGATTTAAAAATGATCCCAAAATTGTTTTTTGCACCCTCGAGAACCTCAGACACGATATCCATATTGCTGAAAAGATAATTGTTTGCGGCAGCCCTCTTGGATTTCAAAAATTATCACAGAATTGTTCTCTACACCCGCGAGAACCTCGGATACGATAACCAAATTTTTGTGATCATAATCTTGTACGGCGGCCATCTTGGATTTGAAAAATGATCACATAATCGTATTCAGCACCCTCGAGAACCTCGGATACGATACCCATTATGTAGTTATCATACTTTTGAGTGGCGGCCATCTTGGATTTTAAAACTGATCACAAAATCGTTCTCTGCACCCTCGAGAACCTCTGATACGATACCCATATTGCTGAAATCATAATTTTGTGTGGCGGCCATCTTGGATTTGAAAAATGTTCACAAAAACGTTCTCAGCACCCTCGAGAACCTCTGATACGATACCCATACTGTAGTTATCATAATTTTGAGCGGCGGCCACCTTGGATTTCAAAAATGATCACAAAATCCTTCTGTCGACTCTCGAGAACCTCGGATACGATACCCATATTGCTGAAAACATAATTGTTTGCGGCAGCCCTCTTGGATTTCAAAAATGATCACAGAATTGTTCTCTACACCCTCGAGAACCTCGGACACGATATCCATATTGTTGTCATCAAAATTTTGCGCGGCGGTCATCTTGGAATTCAAAAATGATCACCAAATCGTTCTCAGCACCCGCGAGAACCTCGGATACGATACCCAAATTTTTGTGAAAATAATCTTGTACGGCGGCCATCTTGGATTTGAGAAATGATCACATAATCGTATTCAGCACCCTCGAGAACCTCGGATACGATACCCATTATGTAGTTATCATACTTTTGAGCGGCGGCCATCTTGGATTTCAAAACTGATCACAAAATCGTTCTCTGCACCCTCGAGAACCTCTGATACGATACCCATAATGTAGTTATCATAATTTTGAGCGGCGGCCATCTCGGATTCAAAAATGATCCCAAAATCATTCTCTGCAGCCTCGAGAATCTCGGACACGATATCCATATTGCTGAAATCATAATTTTGTGCGGCGGCCATCTTGGATTTGAAAAATGTTCACAAAAACGTTCTCAGCACCCTCGAGAACCTGTGATACGATACCCATAACGTAGTTATCATAATTTTGAGCGGCGGCCATCTTGGATTTCACAAATGATCACAAAATCGTTTTGTGCACTCTCGAGAACCTCGGATACGATACCCAAATTTTTGTGATCATAATCTTGCACGGCGGCCATCTTGGATATGAAAAATGATCAGATAATCGTTCTTAACACCCGCGAGAACCTCGGATACGATACCCAAATTTTTGTGATCATAATCTTGTACGGCGGCCATCTTGGATTTGAGAAATGATCACATAATCGTATTCAGCACCCTCGAGAACCTCGGATACGATACCCATTATGTAGTTATCATACTATTGAGCGGCGGCCATCTTGGATTTTAAAACTGATCACAAAATCGTTCTCTGCACCCTCGAGAACCTCTGATACGATACCCATAATGTAGTTATCATAAATTTTAACGGCGGCCATATCGGATTCAAAAATGATCCCAAAATCATTCTCTGCACCCTCGAGAATCTCGGACACGATATCCATATTGCTGAAATCATAATTTTGTGTGGCGGCCATCTAGGATTTGAAAAATGTTCACAAAAACGTTCTCAGCACCCTCGAGAACCTCTGATACGATACCCATAATGTAGTTATCATAATTTTGAGCGGCGGCCCTCTTGGATATCAAAAATGATCACAAAATCGTTCTGTCGACTCTCGAGAACCTCGGATACGATACCCATATTGCTGAAAACATAATTGTTTGCGGCAGCCCTCTTGGATTTCAAAAATGATCACAGAATTGTTCTCTACACCCTCGAGAACCTGGGGCACGATATCCATATTGTTGTCATCAAAATTTTGCGCGGCGGCCATCTTCGAATTCAAAAATGATCCCAAAATCATTCTCTGCACCCTCGAGAACCTCGGATACGATACCCATAATGTAGTTATCATAATTTTAAGCGGCGGCCATCTTGGATTTCAAAAATGATCACAAAATCGTTTTGTGCACTCTCGAGAACCTCGGAAACGATACCCATATTGCTGAAAACATAATTGTTTGCGGCAGCCCTCTTGGATTTCAAAAATGATCACAGAATTGTTCTCTACACCCTCGAGAACCTCGGACACAATATCCATATTGTTGTCATCAAAATTTTACGTGGCAGTCATCTTGGAATTCAAAAATGATCACCAAATCGTTCTCAGCACCCGCGAGAACCTCGGATACGATACCCAAATTTTTGTGATCATAATCTTGTACGGCGGCCATCTTGGATTTGAAAAATGATCACATATTCGTATTCAGCACCCTCGAGAACCTCGGATACGATACCCATTATGTAGTTATCATACTTTTGAGCGGCGGCCATCTTGGATTTCAAAATTGATCACAAAATCGATCTCTGCACCCTCGAGAACCTCTGATACGATACCCATAATGTAGTTATCATAATTTTGAGCGGCGGCCACCTCGGATTCAAAAATGATCCCAAAATCATTCTCTGCACCCTCGAGAATCTCGGACACGATATCCATATTGCTGAAATCATAATTTTGAGCGGCGGCCATCTTGGATTTCAAAAATGAACACAAAATCGTTTTGTGCACTCTCGAGAACCTCGGATACGATACCCATATTGCTGAAAACATAATTGTTCGCGGCAGCCCTCTTGGATTTCAAAAATGATCACAGAATTGTTCTCTACACCCTCGAGAACCTGGGGCACGATGTCCATATTGTTGTCATCAAAATTTTACGCGGCAGTCATCTTGGAATTCAAAAATGATCACCAAATCGTTCTCAGCACCCGCGAGAACCTCGGATACGATACCCAAATTTTTGTGATCATAATTTTGTGCGGCGGCCATCTTGGATTTGAAAAATGATCACAAAATCGTTCTCAGCACCCTCGAGAACCTCGGGTAGGATACCCATAATGTAGTTATCATGCTTTTGAGGGGCGGCCATCTTGGATTTGAAAAATCATCCCAAAATCGTTCTCTGCACCCTCGAGAACCTCTTATACGATTTCCCATAATGTAGTTAATATTAATAATTTTGAGCGGCGGCCTTCTCGGATTTAAAAATGATCCCAAAATTGTTTTTTGCACCCTCGAGAACCTCAGACATGATATCCATATTGCTGAAAAGATTATTGTTTGCTACAGCCCTCTTGGATTTCAAAAATTATCACAGATTTGTTCTCTACACCCTCGAGAACCTCGGACACGATATCCATATTGCTAAAATCATTATTTTGTGCAGCGGCCATGTTGGATTTGAAAAATTATCACCAAATCGTTCTCTGCACACTCGAGAATCTCGGACACGATATCGTTTTTGCTGAAGTCATAATTTTGTGCGGCGGCCATCTTGGATTTGAAAAATGATAACAAAATCGTTCTCAGCACCCTCGAAAACCTCGGTTACGACACCCATAATGTAGTTATCATGCTATTGAGGGGCGGCCATTTTGGATTTGAAAAATGATCCCAAAATCGTTCTCTGCACCCTCGAGAACCTCTGATACGATACCCATAATGAAGTTATCATAATTTTGAGCGGCGGCCATCTTGGATTTCAAAAATTATCACAGATTTGTTCTCTACACCCTCGAGAACCTCGGACACGATATCCATATTGCTAAAATCATTATTTTGTGCAGCGGCCATCTTGGATATGAAAAATGATCAGAAAATCGTTCTCAGCACCCGCGAGAACCTCGGATACGATACCCAAATTTTTGTGATCATAATCTTGTACGGCGGGCATCTTGCATTTGAAAAATGATCACATAATCGTATTCAGCACCCTCGAGAACCTCGGATACGATACCCATTATGTAGTTATCATACTTTTGAGTGGCGGCCATCTTGGATTTTAAAACTGATCACAAAATCGTTCTCTGCACCCTCGAGAACCTCTGATACGATACCCATAT
The DNA here is from genome assembly GCF_905404315.1 of Leptidea sinapis. Lineage (NCBI taxonomy): Eukaryota > Metazoa > Arthropoda > Insecta > Lepidoptera > Pieridae > Leptidea > Leptidea sinapis. The sequence goes on along the minus strand of NC_066305.1, from coordinate 9,162,486 downwards.
TGCTGAAATCATAATTTTGTGTGGCGGCCATCTTGGATTTGAAAAATGTTCACAAAAACGTTCTCAGCACCCTCGAGAACCTCTGATACGATACCCATACTGTAGTTATCATAATTTTGAGCGGCGGCCACCTTGGATTTGAAAAATGATAACAAAATCGTTCTCAGCACCCTCGAAAACCTCGGTTACGATACCCATAATGTAGTTATCATGCTATTGAGGGGCGGCCATTTTGGATTTGAAAAATGATCCCAAAATCGTTCTCTGCACCCTCGAGAACCTCTGATACGATACCCATAATGAAGTTATCATAATTTTGAGCGGCGGCCATCTTGGATTTCAAAAATTATCACAGATTTGTTCTCTACACCCTCGAGAACCTCAGACACGATATCCATATTGCTGAAAAGATAATTGTTTGCGGCAGCCCTCTTGGATTTCAAAAATTATCACAGAATTGTTCTCTACACCCGCGAGAACCTCGGATACGATAACCAAATTTTTGTGATCATAATCTTGTACGGCGGCCATCTTGGATTTGAAAAATGATCACATAATCGTATTCAGCACCCTCGAGAACCTCGGATACGATACCCATTATGTAGTTATCATACTTTTGAGTGGCGGCCATCTTGGATTTTAAAACTGATCACAAAATCGTTCTCTGCACCCTCGAGAACCTCTGATACGATACCCATATTGCTGAAATCATAATTTTGTGTGGCGGCCATCTTGGATTTGAAAAATGTTCACAAAAACGTTCTCAGCACCCTCGAGAACCTCTGATACGATACCCATACTGTAGTTATCATAATTTTGAGCGGCGGCCACCTTGGATTTCAAAAATTATCACAAAATCCTTCTGTCGACTCTCGAGAACCTCGGATACGATACCCATATTGCTGAAAACATAATTGTTTGCGGCAGCCCTCTTGGATTTCAAAAAATATCACAGAATTGTTCTCTACACCCTCGAGAACCTCGGACACGATATCCATATTGTTGTCATCAAAATTTTGCGCGGCGGTCATCTTGGAATTCAAAAATGATCACCAAATCGTTCTCAGCACCCGCGAGAACCTCGGATACGATACCCAAATTTTTGTGAAAATAATCTTGTACGGCGGCCATCTTGGATTTGAGAAATGATCACATAATCGTATTCAGCACCCTCGAGAACCTCGGATACGATACCCATTATGTAGTTATCATACTTTTGAGCGGCGGCCATCTTGGATTTCAAAACTGATCACAAAATCGTTCTCTGCACCCTCGAGAACCTCTGATACGATACCCATAATGTAGTTATCATAATTTTGAGCGGCGGCCATCTCGGATTCAAAAATGATCCCAAAATCATTCTCTGCAGCCTCGAGAATCTCGGACACGATATCCATATTGCTGAAATCATAATTTTGTGCGGCGGCCATCTTGGATTTGAAAAATGTTCACAAAAACGTTCTCAGCACCCTCGAGAACCTGTGATACGATACCCATAACGTAGTTATCATAATTTTGAGCGGCGGCCATCTTGGATTTCAAAAATGAACACAAAATCGTTTTGTGCACTCTCGAGAATCTCGGATACGATACCTATATTTTTGTGATCATAATCTTGCACGGCGGCCATCTTGGATATGAAAAATGATCAGATAATCGTTCTTAACACCCGCGAGAACCTCGGATACGATACCCAAATTTTGTGATCATAATCTTGTACGGCGGCCATCTTGGATTTGAGAAATGATCACATAATCGTATTCAGCACCCTCGAGAACCTCGGATACGATACCCATTATGTAGTTATCATACTATTGAGCGGCGGCCATCTTGGATTTTAAAACTGATCACAAAATCGTTCTCTGCACCCTCGAGAACCTCTGATACGATACCCATAATGTAGTTATCATAAATTTTAACGGCGGCCATATCGGATTCAAAAATGATCCCAAAATCATTCTCTGCACCCTCGAGAATCTCGGACACGATATCCATATTGCTGAAATCATAATTTTGTGCGGCGGCCATCTAGGATTTGAAAAATGTTCACAAAAACGTTCTCAGCACCCTCGAGAACCTCTGATACGATACCCATAATGTAGTTATCATAATTTTGAGCGGCGGCCCTCTTGGATATCAAAAATGATCACAAATACGTTCTGTCGACTCTCGAGAACCTCGGATACGATACCCATATTGCTGAAAACATAATTGTTTGCGGCATCCCTCTTGGATTTCAAAAATGATCACAGAATTGTTCTCTACACCCTCGAGAACCTGGGGCACGATATCCATATTGTTGTCATCAAAATTTTGCGCGGCGGCCATCTTCGAATTCAAAAATGATCCCAAAATCATTCTCTGCACCCTCGAGAACCTCGGATACGATACCCATAATGTAGTTATCATAATTTTAAGCGGCGGCCATCTTGGATTTCAAAAATGATCACAAAATCGTTTTGTGCACTCTCGAGAACCTCGGAAACGATACCCATATTGCTGAAAACATAATTGTTTGCGGCAGCCCTCTTGGATTTCAAAAATGATCACAGAATTGTTCTCTACACCCTCGAGAACCTCGGACACAATATCCATATTGTTGTCATCAAAATTTTACGTGGCAGTCATCTTGGAATTCAAAAATGATCACCAAATCGTTCTCAGCACCCGCGAGAACCTCGGATACGATACCCAAATTTTTGTGATCATAATCTTGTACGGCGGCCATCTTGGATTTGAAAAATGATCACATATTCGTATTCAGCACCCTCGAGAACCTCGGATACGATACCCATTATGTAGTTATCATACTTTTGAGCGGCGGCCATCTTGGATTTCAAAATTGATCACAAAATCGATCTCTGCACCCTCGAGAACCTCTGATACGATACCCATAATATAGTTATCATAATTTTGAGCGGCGGCCATCTCGGATTCAAAAATGATCCCAAAATCATTCTCTGCACCCTCGAGAATCTCGGACACGATATCCATATTGCTGAAATCATAATTTTGAGCGGCGGCCATCTTGGATTTCAAAAATGAACACAAAATCGTTTTGTGCACTCTCGAAAACCTCGGATACGATACCCATATTGCTGAAAACATAATTGTTCGCGGCAGCCCTCTTGGATTTCAAAAATGATCACAGAATTGTTCTCTACACCCTCGAGAACCTGGGGCACGATGTCCATATTGTTGTCATCAAAATTTTACGCGGCAGTCATCTTGGAATTCAAAAATGATCACCAAATCGTTCTCAGCACCCGCGAGAACCTCGGATACGATACCCAAATTTTTGTGATCATAATCTTGTACGGCGGCCATCTTGGATTTGAAAAATGATCACATATTCGTATTCAGCACCCTCGAGAACCTCGGATACGATACCCATTATGTAGTTATCATACTTTTGAGCGGCGGCCATCTTGGATTTCAAAACTGATCACAAAATCGTTCTCTGCACCCTCGATAACCTCTGATACGATACCCATAATGTAGTTATCATAATTTTGAGCGGCGGCCATCTCGGATTCAAAAATGATCCCAAAATCATTCTCTGCAGCCTCGAGAATCTCGGACACGATATCCATATTGCTGAAATCATAATTTTGTGCGGCGGCCATCTTGGATTTGAAAAATGTTCACAAAAACGTTCTCAGCACCCTCGAGAACCTGTGATACGATACCCATAACGTAGTTATCATAATTTTGAGCGGCGGCCATCTTGGATTTCAAAAATGAACACAAAATCGTTTTGTGCACTCTCGAGAATCTCGGATACGATACCTATATTTTTGTGATCATAATCTTGCACGGCGGCCATCTTGGATATGAAAAATGATCAGATAATCGTTCTTAACACCCTCGAGAACCTCGGATACGATACCCAAATTTTTGTGATCATAATCTTGTACGGCGGCCATCTTGGATTTGAGAAATGATCACATAATCGTATTCAGCACCCTCGAGAACCTCGGATACGATACCCATTATGTAGTTATCATACTATTGAGCGGCGGCCATCTTGGATTTTAAAACTGATCACAAAATCGTTCTCTGCACCCTCGAGAACCTCTGATACGATACCCATAATGTAGTTATCATAAATTTTAACGGCGGCCATATCGGATTCAAAAATGATCCCAAAATCATTCTCTGCACCCTCGAGAATCTCGGACACGATATCCATATTGCTGAAATCATAATTTTGTGTGGCGGCCATCTAGGATTTGAAAAATGTTCACAAAAACGTTCTCAGCACCCTCGAGAACCTCTGATACGATACCCATAATGTAGTTATCATAATTTTGAGCGGCGGCCCTCTTGGATATCAAAAATGATCACAAATACGTTCTGTCGACTCTCGAGAACCTCGGATACGATACCCATATTGCTGAAAACATAATTGTTTGCGGCAGCCCTCTTGGATTTCAAAAATGATCACAGAATTGTTCTCTACACCCTCGAGAACCTGGGGCACGATATCCATATTGTTGTCATCAAAATTTTGCGCGGCGGCCATCTTCGAATTCAAAAATGATCCCAAATTCATTCTCTGCACCCTCGAGAACCTCGGATACGATACCCATAATGTAGTTATCATAATTTTAAGCGGCGGCCATCTTGGATTTCAAAAATGATCACAAAATCGTTTTGTGCACTCTCGAGAACCTCGGAAACGATACCCATATTGCTGAAAACATAATTGTTTGCGGCAGCCCTCTTGGATTTCAAAAATGATCACAGAATTGTTCTCTACAACCTCGAGAACCTCGGACACAATATCCATATTGTTGTCATCAAAATTTTACGTGGCAGTCATCTTGGAATTCAAAAATGATCACCAAATCGTTCTCAGCACCCGCGAGAACCTCGGATACGATACCCAAATTTTTGTGATCATAATCTTGTACGGCGGCCATCTTGGATTTGAAAAATGATCACATATTCGTATTCAGCACCCTCGAGAACCTCGGATACGATACCCATTATGTAGTTATCATACTTTTGAGCGGCGGCCATCTTGGATTTCAAAATTGATCACAAAATCGATCTCTGCACCCTCGAGAACCTCTGATACGATACCCATAATGTAGTTATCATAATTTTGAGCGGCGGCCATCTCGGATTCAAAAATGATCCCAAAATCATTCTCTGCACCCTCGAGAATCTCGGACACGATATCCATATTGCTGAAATCATAATTTTGAGCGGCGGCCATCTTGGATTTCAAAAATGAACACAAAATCGTTTTGTGCACTCTCGAGAACCTCGGATACGATACCCATATTGCTGAAAACATAATTGTTCGCGGCAGCCCTCTTGGATTTCAAAAATGATCACAGAATTGTTCTCTACACCCTCGAGAACCTGGGGCACGATGTCCATATTGTTGTCATCAAAATTTTACGCGGCAGTCATCTTGGAATTCAAAAATGATCACCAAATCGTTCTCAGCACCCGCGAGAACCTCGGATACGATACCCAAATTTTTGTGATCATAATCTTGTACGGCGGCCATCTTGGATTTGAAAAATGATCACATATTCGTATTCAGCACCCTCGAGAACCTCGGATACGATACCCATTATGTAGTTATCATACTTTTGAGCGGCGGCCATCTTGGATTTCAAAACTGATCACAAAATCGATCTCTGCACCCTCGAGAACCTCTGATACGATACCCATAATGTAGTTATCATAATTTTGAGCGGCGGCCATCTCGGATTCAAAAATGATCCCAAAATCATTCTCTGCACCCTCGAGAATCTCGGACACGATATCCATATTTCTGAAATCATAATTTTGAGCGGCGGCCATCTTGGATTTCAAAAATGATCACAAAATCGTTTTGTGCACTCTCGAGAACCTCGGATACGATACCCATATTGCTGAAAACATAATTGTTTGCGGCAGCCCTCTTGGATTTCAAAAATGATCACAGATTATTCTCTACACCCTCGAGAATCTGGGGCACGATATCCATATTGTTGTCATCAAAATTTTGCGCGGCGGCCATTTTCGAATTCAAAAATGATCCCAAAATCATTCTCGGCACCCTCGAGAACCTCTGATACGATACCCATAATGTAGTTATCATAATTTTAAGCGGCGGCCATCTTGGATTTCAAAAATGATCACAAAATCGTTTTGTGCACTCTCGAGAACCTCGGAAACGATACCCATATTGCTGAAAACATAATTGTTTGCGGCAGCCCTCTTGGATTTCAAAAATGATCACAGAATTAGTCTCTACACCCTCGAGAACCTCGGACACGATATCCATATTGTTGTCATCAAAATTTTACGCGGCAGTCATCTTGGAATTCAAAAATGATCACCAAATCGTTCTCAGCACCCGCGAGAACCTCGGATACGATACCCAAATTTTTGTGATCATAATCTTGTACGGCGGCCATCTTGGATTTGAAAAATGATCACATATTCGTATTCAGCACCCTCGAGAACCTCGGATACGATACCCATTATGTAGTTATCATACTTTTGAGCGGCGGCCATCTTGAATTTCAAAACTGATCACAAAATCGATCTCTGCACCCTCGAGAACCTCTGATACGATACACATAATGTAGTTATCATAATTTTGAGCGGCGGCCATCTCGGATTCAAAAATGATCCCAAAATCATTTTCTGCTCCCTCGAGAATCTCGGACACGATATCCATATTGCTGAAATCATAATTTTGTGCGGCGGCCATCTTGGATTTGAAAAATGTTCACAAAAACGTTCTCAGCACCCTCGAGAACCTGTGATACGATACCCATAATGTAGTTATCATAATTTTGAGCGGCGGCCATCTTGGATTTCAAAAATGATCTCAAAATCGTTTTGTGCACTCTCGAGAACCTCGAATACGATACCCTATATCTGAAAACATAATTGTTTGCGGCAGCCCTCTTGGATTTCAAAAATGATCTCAGATTATTCTCTACACCCTCGAGAACCTGGGGCACGATATCCATATTGTTGTCATCAAAATTTTGCGCGGCGGCCATTTTCGAATTCAAAAATGATCCCAAAATCATTCTCTACACCCTCGAGAATCTCGGACACGATATCCATATTGCTGAAATCATAATTTTGTGCGGCGGCCATCATGGATTTGAAAAATGATCACAAAATCGTTCTCAGCACCCTCGAGAACCTCGGTTACGATACCCATAATGTAGTTATCATGCTTTTGAGAGGCGGCCATCTTGGATTTGAAAAATCATCCCAAAATCGTTCTCTGCACACTCGAGAATCTCGGACACGATATCGATTTTGCTGAAGTCATAATTTTGTGCGGCGGCCATCTTGGATTTGAAAAATGATCCCAAAATCGTTTTGTGCACTCTCGAGAACGTCGGATACGATACCCATATTGCTGAAAAGATAATTGTTTGCGGCAGCCCTCTTGGATTTCAAAAATTATCACAGAATTGTTCTCTACACCCTCGAGAACCTCGGACACGATATCCATATTGTTGTCATCAAACTTTTGCGCGGCCGCTATCTTCGAATTCAAAAATGATCCCAAAATCGTTCTCTGCACACTGGAGAATCTCGGACACGATATCCATATTGCTGAAGTCAAAATTTTGTGCGGCGGCCATCTTGGATTTCAAAAATGATAACAAAAACTTTCTGTGCACTCTCGAGAACCTCGGATACGATACCCATATTTTTGTGATCATAATCTTGCACGGCGGCCATCTTGGATATGAAAAATGATCAGAAAATCGATCTCAGCACCCGCGAGAACCTCGGATACGATACCCAAATTTTTGTGACAATAATCTTGTACGGCGGCCATCTTGGATTTGAAAAATGATCACATAATCGTATTCAGCACCCTCGAGAACCTCGGATACGATACCCATTATGTAGTTATCATACTTTTGAGCGGCGGCCATCTTGGATTTTAAAACTGATCACAAAATCGTTCTCTGCACCCTCGAGAACCTCTGATACGATACCCATAATGTAGTTATCATAATTTTGAACGGCGGCCATCTCGGATTCAAAAATGATCCCAAAATCATTCTCTGCACCCTCGAGAACCTGGGGCACGATATCCATATTGTTGACATCAAAATTTTGCGCGGCGGCCATCTTCGAATTCAAAAATGATCCCAAAATCATTCTCTTCACCCTCGAGAACCTCTGATACGATACCCATAATGTAGTTATCATAATTTTAAGCGGCGGCCATCTTGGATTTCAAAAATGATCACAAAATCGTTTTGTGCACTCTCGAGAACCTCGGAAACGATACCCATATTGCTGAAAACATAATTGTTTGCGGCAGCCCTCTTGGATTTCAAAAATGATCACAGAATTGTTCTCTACACCCTCGAGAACCTCGGACACGATATCCATATTGTTGTCATCAAAATTTTGCGCGGCAGTCACCTTGGAATTCAAAAATGATCACCAAATCGTTCTCAGCACCCGCGAGAACCTCGGATACGATACCCAAATTTTTGTGATCATAATCTTGTACGGCGGCCATCTTGGATTTCAAAAATGATCACAAAATCGTTTTGTGCACTCTCGAGAACCTCGGATACGATACCCATATTGCTGAAAACATAATTGTTTGCGGCAGCCCTCTTGGATTTCAAAAATGATCACAGATTATTCTCCACACCCTCGGGAACCTGGGGCACGATATCCATTTTGTTGTCATCAAAATTTTGCGCGGCGGCCATTTTCGAATTCAAAAATGATCCCAAAATCATTCTCTACACCCTCGAGAATCTCGGACTCGATATCCATATTGCTGAAATCATAATTTTGTGCGGCGGCCATCTTGGATTTGAAAAATGATCAAAAAATCGTTCTCAGCACCCTCGAGAACCTCGGTTACGATACCCATAATGTAGTTATCATGCTTTTGAGAGGCGGCCATCTTGGATTTGAAAAATCATCCCAAAATCGTTCTCTGCACACTCGAGAATCTCGGACACGATATCGATTTTGCTGAAGTCATAATTTTGTGCGGCGGCCATCTTGGATTTCAAAACTGATCACAAAATCGTTCTCTGCACCCTCGAGAACCTCTGATACGATACCCATAATGTAGTTATCATAATTTTGAGCGGCGGCCATCTCGGATTCAAAAATGATCCCAAAATCATTCTCTGCACCCTCGAGAATCTCGGACACGATATCCATATTGCTGAAATCATAATTTTGTGCGGCGGCCATCTTGGATTTGAAAAATGTTCACAAAAACGTTCTCAGCACCCTCGAGAACCTGTGATACGATACCCATAATGTAGTTATCATAATTTTGAGCGGCGGCCATCTTGGATTTCAAAAATGATCACAAAATCGTTTTGTGCACTCTCGAGAACCTCGGATACGATACCCATATTGCTGAAAACATAATTGTTTGCGGCAGCCCTCTTGGATTTCAAAAATGATCACAGATTATTCTCCACACCCTCGAGAACCTGGGGCACGATATCCATATTGTTGTCATCAAAATTTTGCGCGGCGGCCATCTTGGAATTCAAAAATGATCCCAAAATCATTCTCTGCACTCTCGAGAATCACGGACTCGATATCCATATTGCTGAAATCATAATTGTGTGCGGCGGCCATCTTGGATTTGAAAAATGATCAAAAAATCGTTCTCTGCACCCTCGTGAACTTCGGATACGACACCCATAATGTAGTTATCATGCTTTTGAGAGGCGGCCATCTTGGATTTGAAAAATCATCCCAAAATCGTTCTCTGCACACTCGAGAATCTCGGACACGATATCGATTTTGCTGAAGTCATAATTTTGTGCGGCGGCCATCTTGGATTTGAAAAATGATCCCAAAATCGTTTTGTGCACTCTCGAGAACCTCGGATACGATACCCATATTGCTGAAAAGATAATTGTTTGCGGCAGCCCTCTTGGATTTCAAAAATTTATCACAGAATTGTTCTCTACACCCTCGAGAACCTCGGACACGATATCCATATTGTTGTCATCAAACTTTTGCGCGGCCGCTATCTTCGAATTCAAAAATGATCCCAAAATCATTCTCTTCTTCCTCGAGAACCTCTGATACGATACCCATAATGTAGTTATCATAATTTTGAGCGGCGGCCATCTTGGATTTCAAAAATGATCACAAAATCGATCTGTCGACTCTCGAGAACCTCGGATACGATACCCATATTGCTGAAAACATAATTGTTTGCGGCAGCCCTCTTGGATTTCAAAAATGATCACAGAATTGTTCTCTACACCCTCGAGAACCTGGGGCACGATATCCATATTGTTGTCATCAAAATTTTGCGCGGCGGCCATCTTCGAATTCAAAAATGATCCCAAAATCATTCTCTTCTTCCTCGAGAACCTCTGATACGATACCCATAATGTAGTTATCATAATTTTGAGCGGCGGCCATCTTGGATTTCAAAAATGATCACAAAATCGTTCTGTCGACTCTCGAGAACCTCGGATACGATACCCATATTGCTGAAAACATAATTGTTTGCGGCAGCCCTCTTAGATTTCAAAAATGATCACAGAATTGTTCTCTACACCCTCGAGAACCTCGGACACGATATCCATATTGTTGTCATCAAAATTTTGCGCGGCAGTCATCTTGGAATTCAAAAATGATCACCAAATCGTTCTCAGCACCCGCGAGAACCTCGGATACGATACCCAAATTTTTGTGATCATAATCTTGTACGGCGGCCATCTTGGATTTGAAAAATGATCACATAATCGTATTCAGCACACTCGAGAACCTCGGATACGATACCCATTCTGTAGTTATCATACTTTTGAGCGGCGGCCATCTTGGATTTCAACACTGATCACAAAATCGTTCTCTGCACCCTCGAGAACCTCTGATACGATATCCATAATGTAGTTATCATTATTTTGAGCGGCGGCCATCTCGGATTCAAAAATGATCCGTAAATCATTCTCTGCACCCTCGAGAATCTCGGACACGATATCCATATTGCTGAAATCATAATTTCGTGCGGCGGCCATCTTGGATTTGAAAAATGATCACAAAATCGTTCTCAGCATTTTCGAGAACCTCGGTTACGATACCCATAATGTAGTTATCATGCTTTTGAGAGGCGGCCATCTTGGATTTGAAAAATCATCCCAAAATCGTTCTCTGCACACTCGAGAATCTCGGACACGATATCGATTTTGCTGAAGTCATATTTTTGTGCGGCGGCCATCTTGGATTTGAAAAATGATCCCAAAATCGTTTTGTGCACTCTCGAGAACCTCGGATACGATACCCATATTGCTGAAAAGATAATTGTTTGCGGCAGCCCTCTTGGATTTCAAAAATGATCACAGAATTGTTCTCCACACCCTCGAGAAACTGGTGCACGATATCCATATTGTTGTCATCAAAATTTTGCGCGGCGGCCATCTTCGAATTCAAAAATGATCCCAAAATCATTCTCGGCACCCTCGAGAACCTCTGATACGATACCCATAATGTAGTTATCATAATTTTAAGCGGCGGCCATCTTGGATTTCAAAAATGATCACAAAATCGTTTTGTGCACTCTCGAGAACCTCGGAAACGATACCCATATTGCTGAAAACATAATTGTTTGCGGCAGCCCTCTTGGATTTCAAAAATGATCACAGAATTAGTCTCTACACCCTCGAGAACCTCGGACACGATATCCATATTGTTGTCATCAAAATTTTACGCGGCAGTCATCTTGGAATTCAAAAATGATCACCAAATCGTTCTCAGCACCCGCGAGAACCTCGGATACGATACCCAAATTTTTGTGATCATAATCTTGTACGGCGGCCATCTTGGATTTGAAAAATGATCACATATTCGTATTCAGCACCCTCGAGAACCTCGGATACGATACCCATTATGTAGTTATCATACTTTTGAGCGGCGGCCATCTTGAATTTCAAAACTGATCACAAAATCGATCTCTGCACCCTCGAGAACCTCTGATACGATACACATAATGTAGTTATCATAATTTTGAGCGGCGGCCATCTCGGATTCAAAAATGATCCCAAAATCATTCTCTGCTCCCTCGAGAATCTCGGACACGATATCCATATTGCTGAAATCATAATTTTGTGCGGCGGCCATCTTGGATTTGAAAAATGTTCACAAAAACGTTCTCAGCACCCTCGAGAACCTGTGATACGATACCCATAATGTAGTTATCATAATTTTGAGCGGCGGCCATCTTGGATTTCAAAAATGATCTCAAAATCGTTTTGTGCACTCTCGAGAACCTCGAATACGATACCCTATATCTGAAAACATAATTGTTTGCGGCAGCCCTCTTGGATTTCAAAAATGATCTCAGATTATTCTCTACACCCTCGAGAACCTGGGGCACGATATCCATATTGTTGTCATCAAAATTTTGCGCGGCGGCCATTTTCGAATTCAAAAATGATCCCAAAATCATTCTCTACACCCTCGAGAATCTCGGACACGATATCCATATTGCTGAAATCATAATTTTGTGCGGCGGCCATCATTGATTTGAAAAATGATCACAAAATCGTTCTCAGCACCCTCGAGAACCTCGGTTACGATACCCATAATGTAGTTATCATGCTTTTGAGAGGCGGCCATCTTGGATTTGAAAAATCATCCCAAAATCGTTCTCTGCACACTCGAGAATCTCGGACACGATATCGATTTTGCTGAAGTCATAATTTTGTGCGGCGGCCATCTTGGATTTGAAAAATGATCCCAAAATCGTTTTGTGCACTCTCGAGAACCTCGGATACGATACCCATATTGCTGAAAAGATAATTGTTTGCGGCAGCCCTCTTGGATTTCAAAAATTATCACAGAATTGTTCTCTACACCCTCGAGAACCTCGGACACGATATCCATATTGTTGTCATCAAACTTTTGCGCGGCCGCTATCTTCGAATTCAAAAATGATCCCAAAATCGTTCTCTGCACACTGGAGAATCTCGGACACGATATCCATATTGCTGAAGTCAAAATTTTGTGCGGCGGCCATCTTGGATTTCAAAAATGATAACAAAATCGTTTTGTGCACTCTCGAGAACCTCGGATACGATACCCATATTTTTGTGATCATAATCTTGCACGGCGGCCATCTTGGATATGAAAAATGATCAGAAAATCGATCTCAGCACCCGCGAGAACCTCGGATACGATACCCAAATTTTTGTGACAATAATCTTGTACGGCGGCCATCTTGGATTTGAAAAATGATCACATAATCGTATTCAGCACCCTCGAGAACCTCGGATACGATACCCATTATGTAGTTATCATACTTTTGAGCGGCGGCCATCTTGGATTTTAAAACTGATCACAAAATCGTTCTCTGCACCCTCGAGAACCTCTGATACGATACCCATAATGTAGTTATCATAATTTTGAACGGCGGCCATCTCGGATTCAAAAATGATCCCAAAATCATTCTCTGCACCCTCGAGAACCTGGGGCACGATATCCATATTGTTGTCATCAAAATTTTGCGCGGCGGCCATCTTCGAATTCAAAAATGATCCCAAAATCATTCTCTTCACCCTCGAGAACCTCTGATACGATACCCATAATGTAGTTATCATAATTTTAAGCGGCGGCCATCTTGGATTTCAAAAATGATCACAAAATCGTTTTGTGCACTCTCGAGAACCTCGGAAACGATACCCATATTGCTGAAAACATAATTGTTTGCGGCAGCCCTCTTGGATTTCAAAAATGATCACAGAATTGTTCTCTACACCCTCGAGAACCTCGGACACGATATCCATATTGTTGTCATCAAAATTTTGCGCGGCAGTCACCTTGGAATTCAAAAATGATCACCAAATCGTTCTCAGCACCCGCGAGAACCTCGGATACGATACCCAAATTTTTGTGATCATAATCTTGTACGGCGGCCATCTTGGATTTCAAAAATGATCACAAAATCGTTTTGTGCACTCTCGAGAACCTCGGATACGATACCCATATTGCTGAAAACATAATTGTTTGCGGCAGCCCTCTTGGATTTCAAAAATGATCACAGATTATTCTCCACACCCTCGGGAACCTGGGGCACGATATCCATTTTGTTGTCATCAAAATTTTGCGCGGCGGCCATTTTCGAATTCAAAAATGATCCCAAAATCATTTTCTACACCCTCGAGAATCTCGGACACGATATCCATATTGCTGAAATCATAATTTTGTGCGGCGGCCATCTTGGATTTGAAAAATGATCAAAAAATCGTTCTCAGCACCCTCGAGAACCTCGGTTACGATACCCATAATGTATATATCATGCTTTTGAGAGGCGGCCATCTTGGATTTGAAAAATCATCCCAAAATCGTTCTCTGCACACTCGAGAATCTCGGACACGATATCGATTTTGCTGAAGTCATAATTTTGTGCGGCGGCCATCTTGGATTTCAAAACTGATCACAAAATCGTTCTCTGCACCCTCGAGAACCTCTGATACGATACCCATAATGTAGTTATCATAATTTTGAGCGGCGGCCATCTCGGATTCAAAAATGATCCCAAAATCATTCTCTGCACCCCCGAGAATCTCGGACACGATATCCATATTGCTGAAATCATAATTTTGTGCGGCGGCCATCTTGGATTTGAAAAATGTTCACAAAAACGTTCTCAGCACCCTCGAGAACCTGTGATACGATACCCATAATGTAGTTATCATAATTTTGAGCGGCGGCCATCTTGGATTTCAAAAATGATCACAAAATCGTTTTGTGCACTCTCGAGAACCTCGGATACGATACCCATATTGCTGAAAACATAATTGTTTGCGGCAGCCCTCTTGGATTTCAAAAATGATCACAGATTATTCTCCACACCCTCGAGAACCTGGGGCACGATATCCATATTGTTGTCATCAAAATTTTGCGCGGCGGCCATTTTCGAATTCAAAAATGATCCCAAAATCATTCTCTACACCCTCGAGAATCTCGGACTCGATATCCATATTGCTGAAATCATAATTTTGTGCGGCGGCCATCTTGGATTTGAAAAATGATCAAAAAATCGTTCTCAGCACCCTCGAGAACCTCGGTTACGATACCCATAATGTAGTTATCATGCTTTTGAGAGGCGGCCATCTTGGATTTGAAAAATCATCCCAAAATCGTTCTCTGCACACTCGAGAATCTCGGACACGATATCGATTTTGCTGAAGTCATAATTTTGTGCGGCGGCCATCTTGGATTTGAAAAATGATCCCAAAATCGTTTTGTGCACTCTCGAGAACCTCGGATACGATACCCATATTGCTGAAAAGATAATTGTTTGCGGCAGCCCTCTTGGATTTCAAAAATTTATCACAGAATTGTTCTCTACACCCTCGAGAACCTCGGACACGATATCCATATTGTTGTCATCAAACTTTTGCGCGGCCGCTATCTTCGAATTCAAAAATGATCCCAAAATCATTCTCTTCTTCCTCGAGAACCTCTGATACGATACCCATAATGTAGTTATCATAATTTTGAGCGGCGGCCATCTTGGATTTCAAAAATGATCACAAAATCGATCTGTCGACTCTGGAGAACCTCGGATACGATACCCATATTGCTGAAAACATAATTGTTTGCGGCAGCCCTCTTGGATTTCAAAAATGATCACAGAATTGTTCTCTACACCCTCGAGAACCTGGGGCACGATATCCATATTGTTGTCATCAAAATTTTGCGCGGCGGCCATCTTCGAATTCAAAAATGATCCCAAAATCATTCTCTTCTTCCTCGAGAACCTCTGATACGATACCCATAATGTAGTTATCATAATTTTGAGCGGCGGCCATCTTGGATTTCAAAAATGATCACAAAATCGTTCTGTCGACTCTCGAGAACCTCGGATACGATACCCATATTGCTGAAAACATAATTGTTTGCGGCAGCCCTCTTGGAATTCAAAAATGATCACCAAATCGTTCTCAGCACCCGCGAGAACCTCGGATACGATACCCAAATTTTTGTGATCATAATCTTGTACGGCGGCCATCTTGGATTTGAAAAATGATCACATAATCGTATTCAGCACACTCGAGAACCTCGGATACGATACCCATTCTGTAGTTATCATACTTTTGAGCGGCGGCCATCTTGGATTTCAACACTGATCACAAAATCGTTCTCTGCACCCTCGAGAACCTCTGATACGATATCCATAATGTAGTTATCATAATTTTGAGCGGCGGCCATCTCGGATTCAAAAATGATCCGTAAATCATTCTCTGCACCCTCGAGAATCTCGGACACGATATCCATATTGCTGAAATCATAATTTTGTGCGGCGGCCATCTTGGATTTCAAAAATGTTCACAAAAACGTTCTCAGCACCCTCGAGAACCTGTGATACGATACCCATAATGTAGTTATCATAATTTTGAGCGGCGGCCATCTTGGATTTCAAAAATGATCACAAAATCGTTTTGTGCACTCTCGAGAACCTCGGCTACGATACCCATATTGCTGAAAACATAATTGTTTGCGGCAGCCCTCTTGGATTTCAAAAATGATCACAGAATTGTTTCTCTACACCCTCGAGAACCTGGGGCACGATATCCATATTGTTGTCATCAAAATTTTGCGCGGCGGCCATCTTCGAATTCAAAAATGATCCCAAAATCATTCTCTGCACCCTCGAGAATCTCGGACACGATATCCATATTGCTGAAATCATAATTTTGTGCGGCGGCCATATTGGATTTGAAAAATTTTCACATAAACGTTTTCAGCACCCTCGAAAACCTCTGATACGATACCCATAATGTAGTTATAATACTTTTGAGCGGCAGCCATCTTGGATTTGTAAAATGATCACTTAATCGTTCTTTGCACCCTCGAGAACCTCGGATACGAAACCCATAATGTAGTTATGTAGTTATCTTGTTACGGCGGCCATCTTGGATTTCAAAAATGATCACAAAATCGTTCTGTCCAATCTCGAGAACCTCGGATACGATACCCATATTTTTGTGATCATAATCTTGCACGGCGGCCATCTTGGATATGAAAAATGATCAGAAAATCATTCTCAGCACACGCGAGAACGTCGGATACGATATCAATATGGCTGAAAACATTATTGTTTGCGTCAGCCCTCTTGGATTACAAAAATGATCACAGAATTGTTCTCTGCACCCTCGAGAACCTCGGACACGATATCAATATTGCTAAAATCATACTTTTGTGCGGCAGCCATCTTGGATTTGAAAAATGATCACCAAATCGTTCTCTGCCATCTTGGATTTGAAAAATGTTCACAAAAACGTTCTCAGCACCCTCGTGAACCTCTGATACGATACCCATAATGTAGTTATAATACTTTTGAGCGTCGGCCATCTTGGATTTGTAGAATGCTCAAAAAATCGTTCTGTCCACTCTCGAGAACCTCGGATACGATACCCATATTTTTGTGATCATAATCTTGCACGGCGGCCATCTTGGATATGAAAAATGATCAGAAAATCGTTCTCAGCACCCGCGAGAACCTCGGATACGATACCCAAATTTTTGTGATCATAATCTTGTACGGCGGCCATCTTGGATTTGAAAAATGATCTCATAATCGTATTCAGCATCCTCGAGAACCTCGGATACGATACCCATAATGTAGTTATCATACTTTTGAGCGGCGGCCATCTTGGATTTTAAAACTGATCACAAAATCGTTCTCTGCACCCTCGAAAACCTCTGATACGATACCCATAATGTAGTTATCATAATTTTGAACGGCGGCCATCTCGGATTCAAAAATGATCCCAAAATCATTCTCTGCACCCTCGAGAATCTCGGACACGATATCCATATTGCTGAAATCATAATTTTGTGCGGCGTAATGTAGTTATCTTGGATTTGAAAAATGTTCACAAAAACGTTCTCAGCACCCTCGAGAACCTCTGATACGATACCCATAATGTAGTTATCATAATTTTTAACGGCGGCCATCTTGGATTTCAAAAATGATCACAAAATCGTTCTGTCGACTCTCGAGAACTATGGGTATCGGATACGATACCCATATTTTTGTGATCATAATCTTGCACGGCGGCCATCTTGGATATGAAAAATGATCAGAAAATCGTTCTCAGCACCCGCGAGAACCTCGGATACGATACCCAAATTTTTGTGATCATAATCTTGTACGGCCGCCATCTTGGATTTGAAAAATGATCACTAAATCGTTCTCTGCACCCTCGAGAACCTCGGATATGATACCCATAAAGTAGTTATCATAATTTTGAGCGACGGCCATCTTGGATTTTAAAACTGATCACAAAATCGTTCTCTGCACCCTCGAGAACCTCTGATACGATACCCATAATGTAGTTATCATAATTTTGAGCGGCGGCAATCTCGGATTTAAAAATGACCCCAAAATTGTTTTCTGCACCCTCGACAACCTCGGACACGATATCAGTATTGCTGAAAATATTATTGTTTGCGGCAGCCCTCTTGGATTTCAAAAATGATCACAGACTTGTTCTCTGCACCCTCGAGAACCTCGGACACGATATGAGTATTGCTAAAATCATACTTTTGTGCGGCGGCCATCTTGGATTTGAAAAATGGTCACCAAATCGTTCTCTGCACCCTCGAGAACCTCAGGTACGATATCCATATTCCTGAAATCATAATTTTGTGCGGCGGCCATCTTGGATTTGAAAAATGATCACTAAATCGTTCTCTGCACCCTCGCGAAACTCGGATATGATACCCATAAAGTAGTTATCATAATTTTGAGCGACGGCCATCTTGGATTTCAAAAATGATCACAAAATCGTTTTGTGCACTCTCGAGAACCTCGGTTACGATACCCATATTGCTTAAAACATAATTGTTTGCGGCAGCCCTCTTGGATTTTAAAAATTATCACAGAATTGTTCTCTATACCCTCGAGAACCTCGGACACGATATCCATATTGTTGTTATCAAAATTTTGCGCGGTGGCCATCTTCGAATTCAAAAATGATCCCAAAATCATTCTCTGCACCCTCGAGAACCTCGGACACGATATGAGTATTGCTAAAATCATACTTTTGTGCGGCGGCCATCTTGGATTTGAAAAATGATCACCAAATCGTTCTCTGCACACTCGAGAATCTTGGACACGATATCCATATTGCTGAAGTCATAATTTTGTGCGGCGGCCATCTTGAGTTTTAAAAATGATCACAGAATTGTTCTCTACACCCTCGAGAACCTCGGACACGATATCCATATTGTTGTCATCAAAATTTTGCGCGGCGGCCATCTTAGAATTCAAAAATGATCATCAAATCGTTCTCTGCACCCTCGAGAACCTCAGGTACGATATCCATATTGCTGAAATCATAATTTTGAGCGGCGGCCATCTTGCATTTCAAAAATGATCACAAAATCGTTTTGTGCACTCTCGAGAACCTCGGATACGATACCCATATTGCTGAAAACATAAATGATTGCGGCAGCCTTCTAGGATTTCAAAAATGATCACAGAATTGTTCTCTACACCCTCGCGAACCTCGGACACGATATCCATATTGTTGTCATCAAATTTTGCGCGGCGGCGATCTTCGAATTCAAAAATGATCCCAAAATCATTCTCTGCACCCTCGAGAATCTCGGACACGATATCCATATTGCTGAAATCATAATTTTGTGGGGCGGCCATCTTGGATTTGAAAAATGATCACAAAATCGTTCTCAGCACCCTCGAGAACCTCGGTTACGATACCCATAATGTAGTTATCATGCTTTTGAGGGGCGGCCATCTTGGATTTGAAAAATCATCCCAAAATGTTCTCTGCACCCTCTAGAACCTCTGATACGATACCCATAATGTAGTTATCATAATGTTGAGCGGCGGCCTTCTCGGATTTAAAAATGATCCCAAAATTGTTTTTTGCACCCTCGAGAACCTCAGACATGATATCCATATTGCTGAAAAGATTATTGTTTGCTGCAGCCCTCTTGAATTTCAAAAATTATCACAGATTTGTTCTCTACACCCTCGAGAACCTCGGACACGATATCCATATTGCTAAAATCATTATTTTGTGCAGCGGCCATCTTGTTTTTGAAAAATTATCACCAAATCGTTCTCTGCACACTCGAGAATCTCGGACACGATATCGATTTTGCTGAAGTCACAATTTTGTGCGGCGGCCATCTTGGATTTGACAAATGATCACAAAATCGTTCTCAGCACCCTCGAGAACCCCGGTTACGATACCCATAATGTAGTTATCATGCTATTGAGGGACGGCCATTTTGGATTTGAAAAATGGTCACCAAATCGTTCTCTGCACCCTCGAGAACCTCAGGTACGATATCCATATTCCTGAAATCATAATTTTGAGCGACGGCCATCTTGGATTTCAAAAATGATCACAAAATCGTTTTGTGCACTCTCGAGAACCTCGGTTACGATACCCATATTGCTTAAAACATAATTGTTTGCGGCAGCCCTCTTGGATTTTAAAAATTATCACAGAATTGTTCTCTATACCCTCGAGAACCTCGGACACGATATCCATATTGTTGTTATCAAAATTTTGCGCGGCGGCCATCTTGGAATTTGTAAAATGATCCCAAAATCATTCTCTGCACCCTCGAGAACCTCGGACACGATATCCATATTGTTGTCATCAAAATTTTGCGCGGCAGTCATCTTGGAATTCAAAAATGATCACCAAATCGTTCTCAGCACCCGCGAGAACCTCGGATACGATACCCAAATTTTTGTGATCATAATCTTGTACGGCGGCCATCTTGGATTTGAAAAATGATCACATAATCGTATTCAGCACACTCGAGAACCTCGGACACGATACCCAAAATGTAGTTTTCATAATTTTGAGCGGCGGCCATCTTGGATTTCAAAACTGATCACAAAATCGTTCTCTGCACCCTCGAGAACCTCTGATACGATACCCATAATGTAGTTATCATAATTTTGAGCGGCGGCCATCTCGGATTCAAAAATGATCCGTAAATCATTCTCTGCACCCTCGAGAATCTCGGACACGATATCCATATTGCTGAAATCATAATTTTGTTTGGCGGCCATCTTGGATTTCAAAAATGTTCACAAAAACGTTCTCAGCACCCTCGAGAACCTGTGATACGATACCCATAATGTAGTTATCATAATTTTGAGCGGCGGCCATCTTGGATTTCAAAAATGATCACAAAATCGTTTTGTGCACTCTCGAGAACCTCGGCTACGATACCCATATTGCTGAAAACATAATTGTTTGCGGCAGCCCTCTTGGATTTCAAAAATGATGACAGAATTGTTCTCTACACCCTCGAGAACCTGGGGCACGATATCCATATTGTTGTCATCAAAATTTTGCGCGGCGGCCATCTTCGAATTCAAAAATGATCCCAAAATCATTCTCTGCACCCTCGAGAATCTCGGACACGATATCCATATTGCTGAAATCATAATTTTGTGCGGCGGCCATCTTGGATTTCAAAAATGTTCACAAAAACGTTCTTAGCACCCTCGAGAACCTGTGATACGATACCCATAATGTAGTTATCATAATTTTGAGCGGCGGCCATCTTGGATTTCAAAAATGATCACAAAATCGTTTTGTGCACTCTCGAGAACCTCGGCTACGATACCCATATTTCTGAAAACATAATTGTTTGCGGCAGCCCTCTTGGATTTCAAAAATGATCACAGAATTGTTCTCTACACCCTCGAGAACCTGGGGCACGATATCCATATTGTTGTCATCAAAATTTTGCGCGGCGGCCATCTTCGAATTCAAAAATGATCCCAAAATCATTCTCTGCACCTTCGAGAATCTCGGACACGATATCCATATTGCTGAAATCATAATTTTGTGCGGCGGCCATATTGGATTTGAAAAATTTTCACATAAACGTTCTCAGCACCCTCGAAAACCTCTGATACGATACCCATAATG
The DNA here is from genome assembly GCF_905404315.1 of Leptidea sinapis. NCBI lineage: Eukaryota > Metazoa > Arthropoda > Insecta > Lepidoptera > Pieridae > Leptidea > Leptidea sinapis. The sequence continues at coordinate 9,140,554 of NC_066305.1, read as the reverse complement.
TAGTTATAATACTTTTGAGCGGCAGCCATCTTGGATTTGTAAAATGATCACTTAATCGTTCTTTGCACCCTCGAGAACCTCGGATACGAAACCCATAATGTAGTTATGTAGTTATCTTGTTACGGCGGCCATCTTGGATTTCAAAAATGATCACAAAATCGTTCTGTCCAATCTCGAGAACCTCGGATACGATACCCATATTTTTGTGATCATAATCTTGCACGGCGGCCATCTTGGATATGAAAAATGATCAGAAAATCATTCTCCGCACACGCGAGAACCTCGGATACGATATCAATATGGCTGAAAACATTATTGTTTGCGTCAGCCCTCTTGGATTACAAAAATGATCACAGAATTGTTCTCTGCACCCTCGAGAACCTCGGACACGATATCAATATTGCTAAAATCATACTTTTGTGCGGCAGCCATCTTGGATTTGAAAAATGATCAACAAATCGTTCTCTGCCATCTTGGATTTGAAAAATGTTCACAAAAACGTTCTCAGCACCCTCGTGAACCTCTGATACGATACCCATAATGTAGTTATAATACTTTTGAGCGTCGGCCATCTTGGATTTGTAAAATGCTCAAAAAATCGTTCTGTCCACTCTCGAGAACCTCGGATACGATACCCATATTTTTGTGATCATAATCTTGCACGGCGGCCATCTTGGATATGAAAAATGATCAGAAAATCGTTCTCAGCACCCGCGAGAACCTCGGATACGATACCCAAATTTTTGTGATCATAATCTTGTACGGCGGCCATCTTGGATTTGAAAAATGATCTCACAATCGTATTCAGCATCCTCGAGAACCTCGGATACGATACCCATAATGTAGTTATCATACTTTTGAGCGGCGGCCATCTTGGATTTTAAAACTGATCACAAAATCGTTCTCTGCACCCTCGATAACCTCTGATACGATACCCATAATGTAGTTATCATAATTTTGAACGGCGGCCATCTCGGATTCAAAAATGATCCCAAAATCATTCTCTGCACCCTCGAGAATCTCGGACACGATATCCATATTGCTGAAATCATAATTTTGTGCGGCGTAATGTAGTTATCTTGGATTTGAAAAATGTTCACAAAAACGTTCTCAGCACCCTCGAGAACCTCTGATACGATACCCATAATGTAGTTATCATAATTTTTAACGGCGGCCATCTTGGATTTCAAAAATGATCACAAAATCGTTCTGTCGACTCTCGAGAACTATGGGTATCGGATACGATACCCATATTTTTGTGATCATAATCTTGCACGGCGGCCATCTTGGATATGAAAAATGATCAGAAAATCGTTCTCAGCACCCGCGAGAACCTCGGATACGATACCCAAATTTTTGTGATCATAATCTTGTACGGCCGCCACCTTGGATTTGAAAAATGATCACTAAATCGTTCTCTGCACCCTCGAGAACCTCGGATATGATACCCATAAAGTAGTTATCATAATTTTGAGCGACGGCCATCTTGGATTTTAAAACTGATCACAAAATCGTTCTCTGCACCCTCGAGAACCTCTGATACGATACCCATAATGTAGTTATCATAATTTTGAGCGGCGGCAATCTCGGATTTAAAAATGATCCCAAAATTGTTTTCTGCACCCTCGACAACCTCGGACACGATATCAGTATTGCTGAAAATATTATTGTTTGCGGCACCCCTTTTGGATTTCAAAAATGATCACAGACTTGTTCTCTGCACCCTCGAGAACCTCGGACACGATATGAGTATTGCTAAAATCATACTTTTGTGCGGCGGCCATCTTGGATTTGAAAAATGGTCACCAAATCGTTCTCTTCACCCTCGAGAACCTCAGGTACGATATCCATATTCCTGAAATCATAATTTTGTGCGGCGGCCATCTTGGATTTGAAAAATGATCACTAAATCGTTCTCTGCACCCTCGAGAACCTCGGATATGATACCCATAAAGTAGTTATCATAATTTTGAGCGACGGCCATCTTGGATTTCAAAAATGATCACAAAATCGTTTTGTGCACTCACGAGAACCTCGGTTACGATACCTATATTGCTTAAAACATAATTGTTTGCGGCATCCCTCTTGGATTTTAAAAATTATCACAGAATTGTTCTCTATACCCTCGAGAACCTCGGACACGATATCCATATTGTTGTTATCAAAATTTTGCGCGGCGGCCATCTTCGAATTCAAAAATGATCCCAAAATCATTCTCTGCACCCTCGAGAATCTCGGACACGATATCCATGATGCTAAAATCATTATTTTGTGCAGCGGCCATCTTGGATTTGAAAAATGATCACCAAATCGTTCTCTGCACACTCGAGAATCTTGGACACGATATCCATATTGCTGAAGTCATAATTTTGTGCGGCGGCCATCTTGAGTTTTAAAAATGATCACAGAATTGTTCTCTACACCCTCGAGAACCTCGGACACGATATCCATATTGTTGTCATCAAAATTTTGCGCGGCGGCCATCTTAGAATTCAAAAATGATCATCAAATCGTTCTCTGCACCCTCGAGAACCTCAGGTACGATACCCATATTGCTGAAAACATAATTGATTGCGGCAGCCTTCTAGGATTTCAAAAATGATCACAGAATTGTTCTCTACACCCTCGCGAACCTCGGACACGATATCCATATTGTTGTCATCAAATTTTGCACGGCGGCGATCTTCGAATTCAAAAATGATCCCAAAATCATTCTCTGCACCCTCGAGAATCTCGGACACGATATCCATATTGCTGAAATCATAATTTTGTGGGGCGGCCATCTTGGATTTGAAAAATGATCACAAAATCGTTCTCAGCACCCTCGAGAACCTCAGTTACGATACCCATAATGTAGTTATCATGCTTTTGAGGGGCGGCCATCTTGGATTTGAAAAATCATCCCAAAATGTTCTCTGCACCCTCTAGAACCTCTGATACGATACCCATAATGTAGTTATCATAATGTTGAGCGGCGGCCTTCTCGGATTTAAAAATGATCCCAAAATTGTTTTTTGCACCCTCGAGAACCTCAGACATGATATCCATATTGCTGAAAAGATTATTGTTTGCTGCAGCCCTCTTGGATTTCAAAAATTATCACAGATTTGTTCTCTACACCCTCGAGAACCTCGGACACGATATCCATATTGCTAAAATCATTATTTTGTGCAGCGGCCATCTTGTTTTTGAAAAATTATCACCAAATCGTTCTCTGCACACTCGAGAATCTCGGACACGATATCGATTTTGCTGAAGTCACAATTTTGTGCGGCGGCCATCTTGGATTTGACAAATGATCACAAAATCGTTCTCAGCACCCTCGAGAACCCCGGTTACGATACCCATAATGTAGTTATCATGCTATTGAGGGACGGCCATTTTGGATTTGAAAAATGATCCCAAAATCGTTCTCTGCACCCTCGAGAACCTCTGATACGATACCCATGATGTAGTTATCATAATTTTGAGCGGCGGCCATCTCGGATTTAAAAATGATCCCAAAATTGTTTTCTGCACCCTCGAGAACCTCAGACACGATATCCATATTGCTGAAAACATTATTGTTTGCGGCAGCCCTCTTGGATTTCAAAAATGATCATAGAATTGTTCTCTGCACCCTCGAGAACCTCGGACACGATATCCATATTGCTGAAAGCAAAATTTTGTGCGGCGGCCATCTTGGATTTGAAAAATGTTCACAAAAACGTTCTCAGCACCCTCGAGAACCTGTGATACGATACCCATAATGTAGTTATCATAATTTTGAGCGGCGGCCATCTTGGATTTCAAAAATGATCACAAAATCGTTTTGTGCACTCTCGAGAACCTCGGATACGATACCCATATTGCTGAAAACATAATTGTTTGCGGCAGCCCTCTTGGATTTCAAAAATGATCACAGATTATTCTCCACACCCTCGAGAACCTGGGGCACGATATCCATATTGTTGTCATCAAAATTTTGCGCGGCGGCCATTTTCGAATTCAAAAATGATCCCAAAATCATTCTCTACACCCTCGAGAATCTCGGACACGATATCCATATTGCTGAAATCATAATTTTGTGCGGCGGCCATCTTGGATTTGAAAAATGATCAAAAAATCGTTCTCAGCACCCTCGAGAACCTCGGTTACGATACCCATAATGTAGTTATCATGCTTTTGAGAGGCGGCCATCTCGGATTTAAAAATGATCCCAAAATTGTTTTCTGCACCCTCGAGAACCTCAGACACGATATCCATATTGCTGAAAACATTATTGTTTGCGGCAGCCCTTTTGGATTTCCAAAATGATCATAGAATTGTTCTCTGCACCCTCGGAACCTCGGACACGATATCCATATTGCTGAAAACATAATTATTTGCGGCAGCCATCTTGGATTTGAAAAATGATCACAAAATCGTTCTCAGCACCCTCGAGAACCTCGGTTACGATACCCATAATGTAGTTATCATGCTTTTGAGAGGCGGCCATCTTGGATTTGAAAAATCATCCCAAAATCGTTTTCTGCACACTCGAGAATCTCGGACACGATATCGATTTTGCTGAAGTCATAAGTTTGTGCGGCGGCCATCTTGGATTTGAAAAATGATCCCAAAATCGTTTTGTGCACTCTCGAGAACCTCGGATACGATACCCATATTGCTGAAAAGATAATTGTTTGCGGCAGCCCTCTTGGATTTCAAAAATTTATCACAGAATTGTTCTCTACACCCTCGAGAACCTCGGACACGATATCCATATTGTTGTCATCAAACTTTTGCGCGGCCGCTATCTTCGAATTCAAAAATGATCCCAAAATCATTCTCTTCTTCCTCGAGAACCTCTGATACGATACCCATAATGTAGTTATCATAATTTTGAGCGGCGGCCATCTTGGATTTCAAAAATGATCACAAAATCGATCTGTCGACTCTCGAGAACCTCGGATACGATACCCATATTGCTGAAAACATAATTGTTTGCGGCAGCCCTCTTGGATTTCAAAAATGATCACAGAATTGTTCTCTACACCCTCGAGAACCTGGGGCACGATATCCATATTGTTGTCATCAAAATTTTGCGCGGCGGCCATCTTCGAATTCAAAAATGATCCCAAAATCATTCTCTTCTTCCTCGAGAACCTCTGATACGATACCCATAATGTAGTTATCATAATTTTGAGCGGCGGCCATCTTGGATTTCAAAAATGATCACAAAATCGTTCTGTCGACTCTCGAGAACCTCGGATACGATACCCATATTGCTGAAAACATAATTGTTTGCGGCAGCCCTCTTGGATTTCAAAAATGATCACAGAATTGTTCTCTACACCCTCGAGAACCTCGGACACGATATCCATATTGTTGTCATCAAAATTTTGCGCGGCAGTCATCTTGGAATTCAAAAATGATCACCAAATCGTTCTCAGCACCCGCGAGAACCTCGGATACGATACCCAAATTTTTGTGATCATAATCTTGTACGGCGGCCATCTTGGATTTGAAAAATGATCACATAATCGTATTCAGCACACTCGAGAACCTCGGATACGATACCCATTCTGTAGTTATCATACTTTTGAGCGGCGGCCATCTTGGATTTCAACACTGATCACAAAATCGTTCTCTGCACCCTCGAGAACCTCTGATACGATATCCATAATGTAGTTATCATAATTTTGAGCGGCGGCCATCTCGGATTCAAAAATGATCCGTAAATCATTCTCTGCACCCTCGAGAATCTCGGACACGATATCCATATTGCTGAAATCATAATTTTGTGCGGCGGCCATCTTGGATTTCAAAAATGTTCACAAAAACGTTCTCAGCACCCTCGAGAACCTGTGATACGATACCCATAATGTAGTTATCATAATTTTGAGCGGCGGCCATCTTGGATTTCAAAAATGATCACAAAATCGTTTTGTGCACTCTCGAGAACCTCGGCTACGATACCCATATTGCTGAAAACATAATTGTTTGCGGCAGCCCTCTTGGATTTCAAAAATGATCACAGAATTGTTTCTCTACACCCTCGAGAACCTGGGGCACGATATCCATATTGTTGTCATCAAAATTTTGCGCGGCGGCCATCTTCGAATTCAAAAATGATCCCAAAATCATTCTCTGCACCCTCGAGAATCTCGGACACGATATCCATATTGCTGAAATCATAATTTTGTGCGGCGGCCATATTGGATTTGAAAAATTTTCACATAAACGTTTTCAGCACCCTCGAAAACCTCTGATACGATACCCATAATGTAGTTATAATACTTTTGAGCGGCAGCCATCTTGGATTTGTAAAATGATCACTTAATCGTTCTTTGCACCCTCGAGAACCTCGGATACGAAACCCATAATGTAGTTATGTAGTTATCTTGTTACGGCGGCCATCTTGGATTTCAAAAATGATCACAAAATCGTTCTGTCCAATCTCGAGAACCTCGGATACGATACCCATATTTTTGTGATCATAATCTTGCACGGCGGCCATCTTGGATATGAAAAATGATCAGAAAATCATTCTCCGCACACGCGAGAACGTCGGATACGATATCAATATGGCTGAAAACATTATTGTTTGCGTCAGCCCTCTTGGATTACAAAAATGATCACAGAATTGTTCTCTGCACCCTCGAGAACCTCGGACACGATATCAATATTGCTAAAATCATACTTTTGTGCGGCATCCATCTTGGATTTGAAAAATGATCACCAAATCGTTCTCTGCCATCTTGGATTTGAAAAATGTTCACAAAAACGTTCTCAGCACCCTCGTGAACCTCTGATACGATACCCATAATGTAGTTATAATACTTTTGAGCGTCGGCCATCTTGGATTTGTAAAATGCTCAAAAAATCGTTCTTTCCACTCTCGAGAACCTCGGATACGATACCCATATTTTTGTGATCATAATCTTGCACGGCGGCCATCTTGGATATGAAAAATGATCAGAAAATCGTTCTCAGCACCCGCGAGAACCTCGGATACGATACCCAAATTTTTGTGATCATAATCTTGTACGGCGGCCATCTTGGATTTGAAAAATGATCTCATAATCGTATTCAGCATCCTCGAGAACCTCGGATACGATACCCATAACGTAGTTATCATACTTTTGAGCGGCGGCCATCTTGGATTTTAAAACTGATCACAAAATCGTTCTCTGCACCCTCGATAACCTCTGATACGATACCCATAATGTAGTTATCATAATTTTGAATGGCGGCCATCTCGGATTCAAAAATGATCCCAAAATCATTCTCTGCACCCTCGAGAATCTCGGACACGATATCCATATTGCTGAAATCATAATTTTGTGCGGCGTAATGTAGTTATCTTGGATTTGAAAAATGTTCACAAAAACGTTCTCAGCACCCTCGAGAACCTCTGATACGATACCCATAATGTAGTTATCATAATTTTTAACGGCGGCCATCTTGGATTTCAAAAATGATCACAAAATCGTTCTGTCGACTCTCGAGAACTATGGGTATCGGATACGATACCCATATTTTTGTGATCATAATCTTGCACGGCGGCCATCTTGGATATGAAAAATGATCAGAAAATCGTTCTCAGCACCCGCGAGAACCTCGGATACGATACCCAAATTTTTGTGATCATAATCTTGTATGGCCGCCATCTTGGATTTGAAAAATGATCACTAAATCGTTCTCTGCACCCTCGAGAACCTCGGATATGATACCCATAAAGTAGTTATCATAATTTTGAGCGACGGCCATCTTGGATTTTAAAACTGATCACAAAATCGTTCTCTGCACCCTCGAGAACCTCTGATACGATACCCATAATGTAGTTATCATAATTTTGAGCGGCGGCAATCTCGGATTTAAAAATGACCCCAAAATTGTTTTCTGCACCCTCGACAACCTCGGACACGATATCAGTATTGCTGAAAATATTATTGTTTGCGGCAGCCCTCTTGGATTTCAAAAATGATCACAGACTTGTTCTCTGCACCCTCGAGAACCTCGGACACGATATGAGTATTGCTAAAATCATACTTTTGTGCGGCGGCCATCTTGGATTTGAAAAATGGTCACCAAATCGTTCTCTGCACCCTCGAGAACCTCAGGTACGATATCCATATTCCTGAAATCATAATTTTGTGCGGCGGCCATCTTGGATTTGAAAAATGATCACTAAATCGTTCTCTGCACCCTCGCGAAACTCGGATATGATACCCATAAAGTAGTTATCATAATTTTGAGCGACGGCCATCTTGGATTTCAAAAATGATCACAAAATCGTTTTGTGCACTCTCGAGAACCTCGGTTACGATACCCATATTGCTTAAAACATAATTGTTTGCGGCAGCACTCTTGGATTTTAAAAATTATCACAGAATTGTTCTCTGTACGCTCAAGAACCTCGGACACGATATCCATATTGTTGTTATCAAAATTTTGCGCGGCGGCCATCATGGAATTCAAAAATGATCCCAAAATCATTCTCTGCACTCTCGAGAATCTCGGACACGATATCCATATTGCTGAAATAATAATTTTGTGCAGCGGCCATCTTGGATTTCAAAAATGATACCAAATCGTTCTCTGCACACTCGAGAATCTTGGACACGATATCCATATTGCTGAAGTCATAATTTTGTGCGGCGGCCATCTTGAGTTTTAAAAATGATCACAGAATTGTTCTCTACACCCTCGAGAACCTCGGACACGATATCCATATTGTTGTCATCAAAATTTTGCGCGGCGGCCATCTTAGAATTCAAAAATGATCATCAAATCGTTCTCTGCACCCTCGAGAACCTCAGGTACGATATCCATATTGCTGAAATCATAATTTTGAGCGGCGGCCATCTTGCATTTCAAAAATGATCACAAAATCGTTTTGTGCACTCTCGAGAACCTCGGATACGATACCCATATTGCTGAAAACATAAATGATTGCGGCAGCCTTCTAGGATTTCAAAAATGATCACAGAATTGTTCTCTACACCCTCGCGAACCTCGGACACGATATCCATATTGTTGTCATCAAATTTTGCGCGGCGGCGATCTTCGAATTCAAAAATGATCCCAAAATCATTCTCTGCACCCTCGAGAATCTCGGACACGATATCCATATTGCTGAAATCATAATTTTGTGGGGCGGCCAGCTTGGATTTGAAAAATGATCACAAAATCGTTCTCAGAACCCTCGAGAACCTCGGTTACGATACCCATAATGTAGTTATCATGCTTTTGAGGGGCGGCCATCTTGGATTTGAAAAATCATCCCAAAATGTTCTCTGCACCCTCTAGAACCTCTGATACGATACCCATAATGTAGTTATCATAATTTTGAGCGGCGGCCTTCTCGGATTTAAAAATGATCCCAAAATTGTTTTTTGCACCCTCGAGAACCTCAGACATGATATCCATATTGCTGAAAGATTATTGTTTGCTGCAGCCCTCTTGGATTTCAAAAATTATCACAGATTTGTTCTCTACACCCTCGAGAACCTCGGACACGATATCCATATTGCTAAAATCATTATTTTGTGCAGCGGCCATCTTGTTTTTGAAAAATTATCACCAAATCGTTATCTGCACACTCGAGAATCTCGGACACGATATCGATTTTGCTGAAGTCACAATTTTGTGCGGCGGCCATCTTGGATTTGACAAATGATCACAAAATCGTTCTCAGCACCCTCGAGAACCCCGGTTACGATACCCATAATGTAGTTATCATGCTATTGAGGGACGGCCATTTTGGATTTGAAAAATGATCCCAAAATCGTTCTCTGCACCCTCGAGAACCTCTGATACGATACCCATGATGTAGTTATCATAATTTTGAGCGGCGGCCATCTTCGAATTCAAAAATGATCCCAAAATCATTCTCTTCTTCCTCGAGAACCTCTGATACGATACCCATAATGTAGTTATCATAATTTTGAGCGGCGGCCATCTTGGATTTCAAAAATGATCACAAAATCGTTCTGTCGACTCTCGAGAACCTCGGATACGATACGCATATTGCTGAAAACATAATTGTTTGCGGCAGCCCTCTTGGATTTCAAAAATGATCACAGAATTGTTCTCTACACCCTCGAGAACCTCGGACACGATATCCATATTGTTGTCATCAAAATTTTGCGCGGCAGTCATCTTGGAATTCAAAAATGATCACCAAATCGTTCTCAGCACCCGCGAGAACCTCGGATACGATACCCAAATTTTTGTGATCATAATCTTGTACGGCGGCCATCTTCGAATTCAAAAATGATCCCAAAATCATTCTCTTCTTCCTCGAGAACCTCTGATACGATACCCATAATGTAGTTATCATAATTTTGAGCGGCGGCCATCTTGGATTTCAAAAATGATCACAAAATCGTTTTGTGCACTCTCGAGAACCTCGGATACGATACCCATATTGCTGAAAACATAATTGTTTGCGGCAGCCCTCTTGGATTTCAAAAATGATCACAGAATTGTTTCTCTACACCCTCGAGAACCTGGGGCACGATATCCATATTGTTGTCATCAAAATTTTGCGCGGCGGCCATCTTCGAATTCAAAAATGATCCCAAAATCATTCTCTGCACCCTCGAGAATCTCGGACACGATATCCATATTGCTGAAATCATAATTTTGTGCGGCGGCCATATTGGATTTGAAAAATTTTCACATAAACGTTTTCAGCACCCTCGAAAACCTCTGATACGATACCCATAATGTAGTTATAATACTTTTGAGCGGCAGCCATCTTGGATTTGTAAAATGATCACTTAATCGTTCTTTGCACCCTCGAGAACCTCGGATACGAAACCCATAATGTAGTTATGTAGTTATCTTGTTACGGCGGCCATCTTGGATTTCAAAAATGATCACAAAATCGTTCTGTCCAATCTCGAGAACCTCGGATACGATACCCATATTTTTGTGATCATAATCTTGCACGGCGGCCATCTTGGATATGAAAAATGATCAGAAAATCATTCTCCGCACACGCGAGAACGTCGGATACGATATCAATATGGCTGAAAACATTATTGTTTGCGTCAGCCCTCTTGGATTACAAAAATGATCACAGAATTGTTCTCTGCACCCTCGAGAACCTCGGACACGATATCAATATTGCTAAAATCATACTTTTGTGCGGCATCCATCTTGGATTTGAAAAATGATCACCAAATCGTTCTCTGCCATCTTGGATTTGAAAAATGTTCACAAAAACGTTCTCAGCACCCTCGTGAACCTCTGATACGATACCCATAATGTAGTTATAATACTTTTGAGCGTCGGCCATCTTGGATTTGTAAAATGCTCAAAAAATCGTTCTTTCCACTCTCGAGAACCTCGGATACGATACCCATATTTTTGTGATCATAATCTTGCACGGCGGCCATCTTGGATATGAAAAATGATCAGAAAATCGTTCTCAGCACCCGCGAGAACCTCGGATACGATACCCAAATTTTTGTGATCATAATCTTGTACGGCGGCCATCTTGGATTTGAAAAATGATCTCATAATCGTATTCAGCATCCTCGAGAACCTCGGATACGATACCCATAACGTAGTTATCATACTTTTGAGCGGCGGCCATCTTGGATTTTAAAACTGATCACAAAATCGTTCTCTGCACCCTCGATAACCTCTGATACGATACCCATAATGTAGTTATCATAATTTTGAATGGCGGCCATCTCGGATTCAAAAATGATCCCAAAATCATTCTCTGCACCCTCGAGAATCTCGGACACGATATCCATATTGCTGAAATCATAATTTTGTGCGGCGTAATGTAGTTATCTTGGATTTGAAAAATGTTCACAAAAACGTTCTCAGCACCCTCGAGAACCTCTGATACGATACCCATAATGTAGTTATCATAATTTTTAACGGCGGCCATCTTGGATTTCAAAAATGATCACAAAATCGTTCTGTCGACTCTCGAGAACTATGGGTATCGGATACGATACCCATATTTTTGTGATCATAATCTTGCACGGCGGCCATCTTGGATATGAAAAATGATCAGAAAATCGTTCTCAGCACCCGCGAGAACCTCGGATACGATACCCAAATTTTTGTGATCATAATCTTGTATGGCCGCCATCTTGGATTTGAAAAATGATCACTAAATCGTTCTCTGCACCCTCGAGAACCTCGGATATGATACCCATAAAGTAGTTATCATAATTTTGAGCGACGGCCATCTTGGATTTTAAAACTGATCACAAAATCGTTCTCTGCACCCTCGAGAACCTCTGATACGATACCCATAATGTAGTTATCATAATTTTGAGCGGCGGCAATCTCGGATTTAAAAATGATCCCAAAATTGTTTTCTGCACCCTCGACAACCTCGGACACGATATCAGTATTGCTGAAAATATTATTGTTTGCGGCAGCCCTCTTGGATTTCAAAAATGATCACAGACTTGTTCTCTGCACCCTCGAGAACCTCGGACACGATATGAGTATTGCTAAAATCATACTTTTGTGCGGCGGCCATCTTGGATTTGAAAAATGGTCACCAAATCGTTCTCTGCACCCTCGAGAACCTCAGGTACGATATCCATATTCCTGAAATCATAATTTTGTGCGGCGGCCATCTTGGATTTGAAAAATGATCACTAAATCGTTCTCTGCACCCTCGCGAAACTCGGATATGATACCCATAAAGTAGTTATCATAATTTTGAGCGACGGCCATCTTGGATTTCAAAAATGATCACAAAATCGTTTTGTGCACTCTCGAGAACCTCGGTTACGATACCCATATTGCTTAAAACATAATTGTTTGCGGCAGCACTCTTGGATTTTAAAAATGATCACAGAATTGTTTTCTGTACGCTCGAGAACCTCGGACACGATATCCATATTGTTGTTATCAAAATTTTGCGCGGCGGCCATCATGGAATTCAAAAATGATCCCAAAATCATTCTCTGCACTCTCGAGAATCTCGGACACGATATCCATATTGCTGAAATAATAATTTTGTGCGGCGGCCATCTTGGATTTGAAAAATGATCACCAAATCGTTCTCTGCACACTCGAGAATCTTGGACACGATATCCATATTGCTGAAGTCATAATTTTGTGCGGCGGCCATCTTGAGTTTTAAAAATGATCACAGAATTGTTCTCTACACCCTCGAGAACCTCGGACACGATATCCATATTGTTGTCATCAAAATTTTGCGCGGCGGCCATCTTAGAATTCAAAAATGATCATCAAATCGTTCTCTGCACCCTCGAGAACCTCAGGTACGATATCCATATTGCTGAAATCATAATTTTGAGCGGCGGCCATCTTGCATTTCAAAAATGATCACAAAATCGTTTTGTGCACTCTCGAGAACCTCGGATACGATACCCATATTGCTGAAAACATAAATGATTGCGGCAGCCTTCTAGGATTTCAAAAATGATCACAGAATTGTTCTCTACACCCTCGCGAACCTCGGACACGATATCCATATTGTTGTCATCAAATTTTGCGCGGCCGCGATCTTCGAATTCAAAAATGATCCCAAAATCATTCTCTGCACCCTCGAGAATCTCGGACACGATATCCATATTGCTGAAATCATAATTTTGTGGGGCGGCCATCTTGGATTTGAAAAATGATCACAAAATCGTTCTCAGAACCCTCGAGAACCTCGGTTACGATACCCATAATGTAGTTATCATGCTTTTGAGGGGCGGCCATCTTGGATTTGAAAAATCATCCCAAAATGTTCTCTGCACCCTCTAGAACCTCTGATACGATACCCATAATGTAGTTATCATAATTTTGAGCGGCGGCCTTCTCGGATTTAAAAATGATCCCAAAATTGTTTTTTGCACCCTCGAGAACCTCAGACATGATATCCATATTGCTGAAAGATTATTGTTTGCTGCAGCCCTCTTGGATTTCAAAAATTATCACAGATTTGTTCTCTACACCCTCGAGAACCTCGGACACGATATCCATATTGCTAAAATCATTATTTTGTGCAGCGGCCATCTTGTTTTTGAAAAATTATCACCAAATCGTTCTCTGCACACTCGAGAATCTCGGACACGATATCGATTTTGCTGAAGTCACAATTTTGTGCGGCGGCCATCTTGGATTTGACAAATGATCACAACATCGTTCTCAGCACCCTCGAGAACCCCGGTTACGATACCCATAATGTAGTTATCATGCTATTGAGGGACGGCCATTTTGGATTTGAAAAATGATCCCAAAATCGTTCTCTGCACCCTCGAGAACCTCTGATACGATACCCATGATGTAGTTATCATAATTTTGAGCGGCGGCCATCTTCGAATTCAAAAATGATCCCAAAATCATTCTCTTCTTCCTCGAGAACCTCTGATACGATACCCATAATGTAGTTATCATAATTTTGAGCGGCGGCCATCTTGGATTTCAAAAATGATCACAAAATCGTTCTGTCGACTCTCGAGAACCTCGGATACGATACGCATATTGCTGAAAACATAATTGTTTGCGGCAGCCCTCTTGGATTTCAAAAATGATCACAGAATTGTTCTCTACACCCTCGAGAACCTCGGACACGATATCCATATTGTTGTCATCAAAATTTTGCGCGGCAGTCATCTTGGAATTCAAAAATGATCACCAAATCGTTCTCAGCACCCGCGAGAACCTCGGATACGATACCCAAATTTTTGTGATCATAATCTTGTACGGCGGCCATCTTGGATTTGAAAAATGATCACATAATCGTATTCAGCACACTCGAGAACCTCGGACACGATACCCATAATGTAGTTATCATAATTTTGAGCGGCGGCCATCTTGGATTTCAAAACTGATCACAAAATCGTTCTCTGCTCCCTCGAGAACCTCTGATACGATACCCATAATGTAGTTATCATAATTTTGAGCGGCGGCCATCTCGGATTCAAAAATGATCCGTAAATCATTCTCTGCACCCTCGAGAATCTCGGACACGATATCCATATTGCTGAAATCATAATTTTGTGCGGCGGCCATCTTGGATTTCAAACATGTTCACAAAAACGTTCTCAGCACCCTCGAGAACCTGTGATACGATACCCATAATGTAGTTATCATAATTTTGAGCGGCGGCCATCTTGGATTTCAAAAATGATCACAAAATCGTTTTGTGCACTCTCGAGAACCTCGGCTACGATACCCATATTGCTGAAAACATAATTGTTTGCGGCAGCCCTCTTGGATTTCAAAAATGATGACAGAATTGTTCTCTACACCCTCGAGAACCTGGGGCACGATATCCATATTGTTGTCATCAAAATTTTGCGCGGCGGCCATCTTCGAATTCAAAACTGATCCCAAAATCATTCTCTGCACCCTCGAGAATCTCGGACACGATATCCATATTGCTGAAATCATAATTTTGTGCGGCGGCCATCTTGGATTTCAAAAATGTTCACAAAAACGTTCTCAGCACCCTCGAGAACCTGTGATACGATACCCATAATGTAGTTATCATAATTTTGAGCGGCGGCCATCTTGGATTTCAAAAATGATCACAAAATCGTTTTGTGCACTCTCGAGAACCTCGGCTACGATACCCATATTTCTGAAAACATAATTGTTTGCGGCAGCCCTCTTGGATTTCAAAAATGATCACAGAATTGTTCTCTACACCCTCGAGAATCTCGGACACGATATCCATATTGCTGAAATCATAATTTTGTGCGGCGGCCATCTTGGATTTGAAAAATGATCACAAAATCGTTCTCAGCACCCTCGAGAACGTCGGTTACGATACCCATAATGTAGTTATCATGCTTTTGAGAGGCGGCCATCTTGGATTTGAAAAATCATCCCAAAATCGTTCTCTGCACACTCGAGAATCTCGGACACGATATCGATTTTGCTGAAGTCATAATTTTGTGCGGCGGCCATCTTGGATTTGAAAAATGATCCCAAAATCGTTTTGTGCACTCTCGAGAACCTCGGATACGATACCCATATTGCTGAAAAGATAATTGTTTGCGGCAGCCCTCTTGGATTTCAAAAATTATCACAGAATTGTTCTCTACACCCTCGAGAACCTCGGACACGATATCCATATTGCTAAAATCATAATTTTGTGCAGCTGCCATCTTGGATTTGAAAAATGATCACCAAATCGTTCTCTGCACATTCGAGAATCTCGGACACGATATCCATATTGCTGAAGTTATAATTTTGTGCGGCGGCCATCTGTGATTTCAAAAATGATCAAAAAATCGTTTTGTGCACTCTCGAGAACCTCGGATACGATACCCATATTTTTGTGACCATAATCTTGCACGGCGGCCATCTTGGATATGAAAAATGATCAGAAAATCGTTCTCAGCACCCGCGAGAACCTCGGATACGATACCCAAATTTTTGTGATCATAATCTTGTACGGCGGCCATCTTGGATTTGAAAAATGATCACATAATCGTATTCAGCACCCTCGAGAACCTCGGATACGATACCCATTATGTAGTTATCATACTATTGAGCGGCGGCCATCTTGGATTTTAATACTGATCACAAAATCGTTCTCTGCACCCTCGAGAACCTCTGATACGATACCCATAATGTAGTAATCATAAATTATAACGGCGGCCATATCGGATTCAAAAATGATCCCAAAATCATTCTCTGCACCCTCGAGAATCTTGGACACGATATCCATATTGCTGAAATCATAATTTTGTGTAGCGGCCATCTTGGATTTGAAAAATGTTCACAAAAACGTTCTCAGCACCCTCGAGAACCTCTGATACGATACCCATAATGTAGTTATCATAATTTTGAGCGGCGGCCCTCTTGGATATCAAAAATGATCACAAAATCGTTCTGTCGACTCTCGAGAACGCACGATATCCATATTGTTGTCATCAAAATTTTACGCGGCAGTCATCTTGGAATTCAAAAATGATCACCAAATCGTTCTCAGCACCCGCGAGAACCTCGGATACGATACCCAAATTTTTGTGATCATAATCTTGTACGGCGGCCATCTTGGATTTGAAAAATGATCACATATTCGTATTCAGCACCCTCGAGAACCTCGGATACGATACCCATTATGTAGTTATCATACTTTTGAGCGGCGGCCATCTTGGATTTCAAAACTGATCACAAAATCGATCTCTGCACCCTCGAGAACCTCTGATACGATACCCATAATGTAGTTATCATAATTTAGAGCGGCGGCCATCTCGGATTCAAAAATGATCCCAAAATCATTCTCTGCACCCTCGAGAATCTCGGACACGATATCCATATTGCTGAAATCATAATTTTGAGCGGCAGCCATCTTGGATTTGAAAAATGATCCCAAAATCGTTTTGTGCACTCTCGAGAACCTCGGATACGATACCCATATTGCTGAAAAGATAATTGTTTGCGGCAGCCCTCTTGGATTTCAAAAATGATCACAGAATTGTTCTCTACACCCTCGAGAACCTGGGGCACGATATCCATATTGTTGTCATCAAAATTTTACGCGGCAGTCATCTTGGAATTCAAAAATGATCACCAAATCGTTCTCAGCACCCGCGAGAACCTCGGATACGATACCCAAATTTTTGTGATCATAATCTTGTACGGCGGCCATCTTGGATTTGAAAAATGATCACATATTCGTATTCAGCACCCTCGAGAACCTCGGATACGATACCCATTATGTAGTTATCATACTTTTGAGCGGCGGCCATCTTGGATTTCAAAACTGATCACAAAATCGATCTCTGCACCCTCGAGAACCTCTGATACGATACCCATTATGTAGTTATCATAATTTTGAGCGGCGGCCATCTCGGATTCAAAAATGATCCCAAAATCATTCTCTGCACCCTCGAGAATCTCGGACACGATATCCATATTGCTGAAATCATAATTTTGAGCGGCGGCCATCTTGGATTTCAAAAATGATCACAAAATCGTTTTGTGCACTCTCGAGAACCTCGGATACGATACTCATATTGCTGAAACATAATTGTTTGCGGCAGCCCTCTTGGATTTCAAAAATGATCACAGATTATTCTCTACACCCTCGAGAACCTGGGGCACGATATCCATATTGTTGTCATCAAAATTTTGCGCGGCGGCCATTTTCGAATTCAAAAATGATCCCAAAATCATTCTCTACACCCTCGAGAATCTCGGACACGATATCCATATTGCTGAAATCATAATTTCGTGCGGCGGCCATCTTGGATTTGAAAAATGATCACAAAATCGTTTTGTGCACTCTCGAGAACCTCGGAAACGATACCCATATTGCTGAAAACATAATTGTTTGCGGCAGCCCTCTTGGATTTCAAAAATGATCACAAAATCGTTCTCTACACCCTCGAGAACCTCGGACACGATATCCATATTTTTGTCATCAAAATTTTACGCGGCAGTCATCTTGGAATTCAAAAATGATCACCAAATCGTTCTCAGCACCCGCGAGAACCTCGGATACGATACCCAAATTTTTGTGATCATAATCTTGTACGGCGGCCATCTTGGATTTGAAAAATGATCACATATTCGTATTCAGCACCCTCGAGAACCTCGAATACGATACCCATTATGTAGTTATCATACTTTTGAGCGGCGGCCATCTTGGATTTCAAAACTGATCACAAAATCGATCTCTGCACCCTCGAGAACCTCTGATACGATACCCATAATGTAGTTATCATAATTTTGAGCGGCGGCCATCTCGGATTCAAAAATGATCCCAAAATCATTCTCTGCACCCTCGAGAATCTCGGACACGATATCCATATTGCTGAAATCATAATTTTGTGCGGCGGCCATCTTGGATTTGAAAAATGTTCACAAAAACGTTCTCAGCACCCTCGAGAACCTCTGATACGATACCCATAATGTAGTTATCATAATTTTGAGCGGCGGCCCTCTTGGATATCAAAAATGATCACAAAATCGTTCTGTCGACTCTCGAGAACCTCGGATACGATACCCATATTGCTGAAAACATAATTGTTTGCACCAGCCCTCTTGGATTTCAAAAATGATCACAGAATTGTTCTCTACACCCTCGAGAACCTGGGGCACGATATCCATATTGTTGTCATCAAAATTTTGCGCGGCGGCCATCTTCGAATTCAAAAATGATCCCAAAATCATTCTCTGCACCCTCGAGAACCTCTGATACGATACCCATAATGTAGTTATCATAATTTTAAGCGGCGGCCATCTTGGATTTCAAAAATGATCACAAAATCGTTTTGTGCACTCTCGAGAACCTCGGAAACGATACCCATATTGCTGAAAACATAATTGTTTGCGGCAGCCCTCTTGGATTTCAAAAATGATCACAAAATCGTTTTGTGCACTCTCGAGAACCTCGGATACGATACCCATATTGCTGAAAACATAATTGTTTGCGGCAGCCCTCTTGGATTTCAAAAATGATCACAGAATTGTTCTCTACACCCTCGAGAACCTGGGGCACGATATCCATAT
This sequence comes from Leptidea sinapis, assembly GCF_905404315.1. Taxonomy (NCBI): domain Eukaryota; kingdom Metazoa; phylum Arthropoda; class Insecta; order Lepidoptera; family Pieridae; genus Leptidea; species Leptidea sinapis. The sequence goes on along the minus strand of NC_066305.1, from coordinate 9,121,117 downwards.
TGTTGTCATCAAAATTTTACGCGGCAGTCATCTTGGAATTCAAAAATGATCACCAAATCGTTCTCAGCACCCGCGAGAACCTCGGATACGATACCCAAATTTTTGTGATCATAATCTTGTACGGCGGCCATCTTGGATTTGAAAAATGATCACATATTCGTATTCAGCACCCTCGAGAACCTCGGATACGATACCCATTATGTAGTTATCATACTTTTGAGCGGCGGCCATCTTGGATTTCAAAACTGATCACAAAATCGATCTCTGCACCCTCGAGAACCTCTGATACGATACCCATAATGTAGTTATCATAATTTAGAGCGGCGGCCATCTCGGATTCAAAAATGATCCCAAAATCATTCTCTGCACCCTCGAGAATCTCGGACACGATATCCATATTGCTGAAATCATAATTTTGAGCGGCAGCCATCTTGGATTTGAAAAATGATCCCAAAATCGTTTTGTGCACTCTCGAGAACCTCGGATACGATACCCATATTGCTGAAAAGATAATTGTTTGCGGCAGCCCTCTTGGATTTCAAAAATGATCACAGAATTGTTCTCTACACCCTCGAGAACCTGGGGCACGATATCCATATTGTTGTCATCAAAATTTTACGCGGCAGTCATCTTGGAATTCAAAAATGATCACCAAATCGTTCTCAGCACCCGCGAGAACCTCGGATACGATACCCAAATTTTTGTGATCATAATCTTGTACGGCGGCCATCTTGGATTTGAAAAATGATCACATATTCGTATTCAGCACCCTCGAGAACCTCGGATACGATACCCATTATGTAGTTATCATACTTTTGAGCGGCGGCCATCTTGGATTTCAAAACTGATCACAAAATCGATCTCTGCACCCTCGAGAACCTCTGATACGATACCCATAATGTAGTTATCATAATTTTGAGCGGCGGCCATCTCAGATTCAAAAATGATCCCAAAATCATTCTCTGCACCCTCGAGAATCTCGGACACGATATCCATATTGCTGAAATCATAATTTTGAGCGGCGGCCATCTTGGATTTCAAAAATGATCACAAAATCGTTTTGTGCACTCTCGAGAACCTCGGATACGATACCCATATTGCTGAAACATAATTGTTTGCGGCAGCCCTCTTGGATTTCAAAAATGATCACAGATTATTCTCTACACCCTCGAGAACCTGGGGCACGATATCCATATTGTTGTCATCAAAATTTTGCGCGGCGGCCATTTTCGAATTCAAAAATGATCCCAAAATCATTCTCTACACCCTCGAGAATCTCGGACACGATATCCATATTGCTGAAATCATAATTTCGTGCGGCAGCCATCTTGGATTTGAAAAATGATCACAAAATCGTTCTCAGCATTTTCGAGAACCTCGGTTACGATACCCATAATGTAGTTATCATGCTTTTGAGAGGCGGCCATCTTGGATTTGAAAAATCATCCCAAAATCGTTTTGTGCACTCTCGAGAACCTCGGATACGATACCCATATTGCTGAAAACATAATTGTTTGCGGCAGCCCTCTTGGATTTCAAAAATGATCACAGAATTGTTCTCTACACCCTCGAGAACCTCGGACACGATATCCATATTTTTGTCATCAAAATTTTACGCGGCAGTCATCTTGGAATTCAAAAATGATCACCAAATCGTTCTCAGCACCCGCGAGAACCTCGGATACGATACCCAAATTTTTGTGATCATAATCTTGTACGGCGGCCATCTTGGATTTGAAAAATGATCACATATTCGTATTCAGCACCCTCGAGAACCTCGAATACGATACCCATTATGTAGTTATCATACTTTTGAGCGGCGGCCATCTTGGATTTCAAAACTGATCACAAAATCGATCTCTGCACCCTCGAGAACCTCTGATACGATACCCATAATGTAGTTATCATAATTTTGAGCGGCGGCCATCTCGGATTCAAAAATGATCCCAAAATCATTCTCTGCACCCTCGAGAATCTCGGACACGATATCCATATTGCTGAAATCATAATTTTGTGCGGCGGCCATCTTGGATTTGAAAAATGTTCACAAAAACGTTCTCAGCACCCTCGAGAACCTGTGATACGATACCCATAATGTAGTTATCATAATTTTGAGCGGCGGACATCTTGGATTTCAAAAATGATCACAAAATCGTTTTGTGCACTCTCGAGAACCTCGGATACGATACCCTATATCTGAAAACATAATTGTTTGCGGCAGCCCTCTTGGATTTCAAAAATGATCACAGATTATTCTCTACACCCTCGAGAACCTGGGGCACGATATCCATATTGTTGTCATCAAAATTTTGCGCGGCGGCCATTTTCGAATTCAAAAATGATCCCAAAATCATTCTCTACACCCTCGAAAATCTCGGACACGATATCCATATTGCTGAAATCATAATTTTGTGCGGCGGCCATCTTGGATTTGAAAAATGATCACAAAATCGTTCTCAGCACCCTCGAGAACCTCGGTTACGATACCCATAATGTAGTTATCATGCTTTTGAGAGGCGGCCATCTTGGATTTGAAAAATCATCCCAAAATCGTTCTCTGCACACTCGAGAATCTCGGACACGATATCGATTTTGCTGAAGTCATAATTTTGTGCGGCGGCCATCTTGGATTTGAAAAATGATCCCAAAATCGTTTTGTGCACTCTCGAGAACCTCGGATACGATACCCATATTGCTGAAAAGATAATTGTTTGCGGCAGCCCTCTTGGATTTCAAAAATTATCACAGAATTGTTCTCTACACCCTCGAGAACCTCGGACACGATATCCATATTGTTGTCATCAAACTTTTGCGCGGCCGCTATCTTCGAATTCAAAAATGATCTTAAAATCATTCTCTGCACCCTCGAGAATCTCGGACACGATATCCATAATGCTAAAATCATTATTTTGTGCAGCTGCCATCTTGGATTTGAAAAATGATCACCAAATCGTTCTCTGCACACTCGAGAATCTCGGACACGATATCCATATTGCTGAAGTCAAAATTTTGTACGGCGGCCATCTTGGATTTCAAAAATGATAACAAAATCGTTTTGTGCACTCTCGAGAACCTCGGATACGATACCCATATTTTTGTGATCATTATCTTGCACGGCGGCCATCTTGGATATGAAAAATGATCAGAAAATCGTTCTCAGCACCCGCGAGAACCTCGGATACGATACCCAAATTTTTGTGATCATAATCTTGTACGGCGGCCATCTTGGATTTGAAAAATGATCACATAATCGTATTCAGCACCCTCGAGAACCTCGGATACGATACCCATTACGTAGTTATCATACTTTTGAGCTGCGGCCATCTTGGATTTTAAAACTGATCACAAAATCGTTCTCTGCACCCTCGAGAACCTCTGATACGATACCCATAATGTAGTTATCATAATTTTGAACGGCGGCCATCTCGGATTCAAAAATGATCCCAAAATCATTCTCTGCACCCTCGAGAATCTCGGACACGATATCCATATTGCTGAAATCATAATTTTGTGTGGCGGCCATCTTGGATTTGAAAAATGTTCACAAAAACGTTCTCAGCACCCTCGAGAACCTCTGATACGATACCCATAATGTAGTTATCATAATTTTGAGCGGCGGCCATCTTGGATTTCAAAAATGATCACAAAATCGTTCTGTCGACTCTCGAGAACCTCTGATACGATACCCATATTGCTGAAAACATAATTGTTTGCGGCAGCCCTCTTGGATTTCAAAAATGATCACAGAATTGTTCTCTACACCCTCGAGAACCTGGGGCACGATATCCATATTGTTGTCATCAAAATTTTGCGCGGCGGCAATCTTCGAATTCAAAAATGATCCCAAAATCATTCTCTTCACCCTCGAGAACCTCTGATACGATACCCATAATGTAGTTATCATAATTTTAAGCGGCGGCCATCTTGGATTTCAAAAATGATCACAAAATCGTTTTGTGCACTCTCGAGAACCTCGGCTACGATACCCATATTGCTGAAAAGATAATTGTTTGCGGCAGCCCTCTTGGATTTCAAAAATTATCACAGAATTGTTCTCTACACCCTCGAGAACCTCGGACACGATATCCATATTGTTGTCATCAAACTTTTGCGCGGCCGCTATCTTTGAATTCAAAAATGATCCCAAAATCATTCTCTGCACCCTCGAGAATCTCGGACACGATATCCATATTGCTAAAATCATTATTTTGTGCAGCTGCCATCTTGGATTTGAAAAATGATCACCAAATCGTTCTCTGCACACTCGAGAATCTCGGACACGATATCCATATTGCTGAAGTCATAATTTTGTGCGGCGGCCATCTTGGATTTCAAAAATGATCACCAAATCGTTCTCTCCACACTCGAGAATCTTGAACACGATATCCATATTGCTGAAGTCATAATTTTGTGCGGAGACCACCTTGGATTTCAAAAAAGATCACAGAATTGTTCTCTACACCCTCGAGAACCTCGGACACGATATCCATATTGTTGTCATCAAAATTTTGCGCGGCGGCCATCTTCGAATTCAAAAATGATCCCAAAATCAGTCTCTGCACCCTCGAGAATCTCGGACACGATATCCATATTGCTGAAATCATAATTTTGTGCGGCAGCCATCTTGGATTTGAAAAATGATCACAAAATCGTTCTCAGCACCCTCGAGAACCTCGGACACGATATCCATATTGCTAAAATCATTATTTTGTGCAGCGGCCATCTTGGATTTGAAAAATTATCACCAAATCGTTCTCTGGACACTCGAGAATCTCGGACACGATATCGATTTTGCTGAAGTCATAATTTTGTGCGGCGGCCATCTTGGATTTGAAAAATGATCACAAAATCGTTCTCAGCACCCTCGAGAACCTCGGTTACGATACCCATAATGTAGTTATCATGCTTTTGAGTGGCGGCCATTTTGGATTTGAAAAATGATCCCAAAATCGTTCTCTGCACCCTCGAGAACCTCTGATACGATACCCATAATGTAGTTATCATAATTTTGAGCGGCGGCCATCTCGGATTTAAAAATGATCCCAAAATTGTTTTCTGCACCCTCGAGAACCTCAGACACGATATCCATATTGCTGAAAACATTATTGTTTGCGGCAGCCCTCTTGGATTTCCAAAATGATCATAGAATTGTTCTCTGCACCCTCGGAACCTCGGACACGATATCCATATTGCTAAAATCATAATTTTGTGCGGCAGCCATCTTGGATTTGAAAAATGATCTCAAAGTCGTTCTCAGCACCATCGAGAACCTCTGATACGATACCCATAATGTAGTTATCATACTTTTGAGCGGCGGCCATCTTGGATTTGAAAAATGATCACAAAATCGTTCTCTGCACCCTCGAGAACCTCGGATACGATACCCAAAATGAAGTTATCATAATTTTGAGCGGCGGCCATCTTGGATTTCAAAAATGATCACAAAATAGTTCTGTGCACTCTCGAGAACCTCGGATACGATACCCATATTGCTGAAAACATAATTGTTTGCGGCAGCCATCTTGGATTTGAAAAATGATCACAAAATCGTTCTCAGCACCCTCGAGAACCTCGGTTACGATACCCATAATGTAGTTATCATGCTTTTGAGAGGCGGCCATCTTGGATTTGAAAAATCATCCCAAAATCGTTCTCTGCACACTCGAGAATCTCGGACACGATATCGATTTTGCTGAAGTCATAAGTTTGTGCGGCGGCCATCTTGGATTTGAAAAATGATCCCAAAATCGTTTTGTGCACTCTCGAGAACCTCGGATACGATACCCATATTGCTGAAAAGATAATTGTTTGCGGCAGCCCTCTTGGATTTCAAAAATTGTCACAGAATTGTTCTCTACACCCTCGAGAACCTCGGACACGATATCCATATTCTTGTCATCAAACTTTTGCGCGGCCGCTATCTTCGAATTCAAAAATGATCCCAAAATCATTCTCTGCACCCTCGAGAATCTCGGACACGATATCCATATTGCTAAAATCATTATTTTGTGCAGCTGCCATCTTGGATTTGAAAAATGATCACCAAATCGTTCTCTGCACACTCGAGAATCTCGGACACGATATCCATATTGCTTAAGTCATAATTTTGTGCGGCGGCCATCTTGGATTTCAAAAATGATCACAAAATCGTTTTGTGCACTCTCGAGAACCTCGGATACGATACCCATATTTTTGTGATCATAATCTTGCACGGCGGCCATCTTGGATATGAAAAATGATCAGAAAATCGTTCTCAGCACCCGCGAGAACCTCGGATACGATACCCAAATTTTTGTGATCATAATCTTGTACGGCGGCCATCTTGGATTTGAAAAATGATCACATAATCGTATTCAGCACCCTCGAGAACCTCTGATACGATACCCATTATGTAGTTATCATACTTTTGAGCTGCGGCCATCTTGGATTTTAAAACTGATCACAAAATCGTTCTCTGCACCCTCGAGAACCTCTGATACGATACCCATAATGTTATTATCATAATTTTTAACGGCGGCCATCTCGGATTCAAAAATGATCCCAAAATCATTCTCTGCACCCTCGAGAATCTCGGACACGATATCCATATTGCTGAAATCATAATTTTGTGAGGCGGCCATCTTGGATTTGAAAAATATTCACAAAAACGTTCTCAGCACCCTCGAGAACCTCTGATACGATACCCATAATGTAGTTATCATAATTTTGAGCGGCGGCCATCTTGGATTTCAAAAATGATCACAAAATCGTTCTCAGCACTCTCGAGAACCTCGGATACGATACCCATATTTTTGTTATCATAATCTTGCACGGCGGCCATCTTGGATTTGAAAAATGATCCCAAAATCGTTTTGTGCACTCTCGAGAACCTCGGATACGATACCCATATTGCTGAAAAGATAATTGTTTGCGGCAGCCCTCTTGGATTTCAAAAATTATCACAGAATTGTTCTCTACACCCTCGAGAACCTCGGACACGATATCCATATTGTTGTCATCAAACTTTTGCGCGGCCGCTATCTTCGAATTCAAAAATGATCCCAAAATCATTCTCTGCACCCTCGAGAATCTCGGACACGATATCCATATTGCTAAAATCATTATTTTGTGCAGCTGCCAACTTGGATTTGAAAAATGATCACCAAATCGTTCTCTGAACACTCGAGAATCTCGGACAGGATATCCATATTGCTGAAGTCATAATTTTGTGCGGCGGCCATCTTGGATTTCAAAAATGATCACCAAATCGTTCTCTGCACACTCGAGAATCTTGGACACGATATCCATATTGCTGAAGTCATAATTTTGTGCGGAGACCACCTTGGATTTCAAAAATGATCACAGAATTGTTCTCTACACCCTCGAGAACCTCGGACACGATATCCATATTGTTGTCATCAAAATTTTGCGCGGCGGCCATCTTCGAATTCAAAAATGATCCCAAAATCAGTCTCTGCACCCTCGAGAATCTCGGACACGATATCAATATTGCTGAAATCATAATTTTGTGCGGCAGCCATCTTGGATTTGAAAAATGATCACAAAATCGTTCTCAGCACCCTCGAGAACCTCCGACACGATATCCATATTGCTAAAATCATTATTTTGTGCAGCGGCCATCTTGGATTTGAAAAATTATCACCAAATCGTTCTCTGGACACTCGAGAATCTCGGACACGATATCGATTTTGCTGAAGTCATAATTTTGTGCGGCGGCCATCTTGGATTTGAAAAATGATCACAAAATCGTTCTCAGCACCCTCGAGAACCTCGGTTACGATACCCATAATGTAGTTATCATAATTTTAAGCGGCGGCCATCTTGGATTTCAAAAATGATCACAAAATCGTTTTGTGCACTCTCGAGAACCTCGGAAACGATACCCATATTGCTGAAAACATAATTGTTTGCGGCAGCCCTCTTGGATTTCAAAAATGATCACAGAATTGTTCTCTACACCCTCGAGAACCTCGGACACGATATCCATATTGTTGTCATCAAAATTTTGCGCGGCAGTCATCTTGGAATTCAAAAATGATCACCAAATCGTTCTCAGCACCCGCGAGAACCTCGGATACGATACCCAAATTTTTGTGATCATAATCTTGTACGGCGGCCATCTTGGATTTGAAAAATGATCACATAATCGTATTCAGCACCCTCGAGAACCTCGGATACGATACCCATTATGTAGTTATCATACTTTTGAGCGGCGGCCATCTTGGATTTCAAAACTGATCACAATATCGTTCTCTGCACCCTCGAGAACCTCTGATACGATACCCATAATGTAGTTATCATAATTTTGAGCGGCGGCCATCTCGGATTCAAAAATGATCCCAAAATCATTCTCTGCACCCTCGAGAATCTCGGACACGATATCCATATTGCTGAAATCATAATTTTGTGCGGCGGCCATCTTGGATTTGAAAAATGTTCACAAAAACGTTCTCAGCACCCTCGAGAACCTGTGATACGATACCCATAATGTAGTTATCATAATTTTGAGCGGCGGCCATCTTGGATTTCAAAAATGATCACAAAATCGTTTTGTGCACTCTCGAGAACCTCGGATACGATACCCATATTGCTGAAAACATAATTGTTTGCGGCAGCCCTCTTGGATTTCAAAAATGATCACAGATTATTCTCCACACCCTTGAGAACCTGGGGCACGATATCCATATTGTTGTCATCAAAATTTTGCGCGGCGGCCATTTTCGAATTCAAAAATGATCCCAAAATCATTCTCTACACCCTCGAGAATCTCGGACACGATATCCATATTGCTGAAATCATAATTTTGTGCGGCAGCCATCTTGGATTTGAAAAATGATCAAAAAATCGTTCTCAGCACCCTCGAGAACCTCGGTTACGATACCCATAATGTAGTTATCATGCTTTTGAGAGGCGGCCATCTTGGATTTGAAAAATCATCCCAAAATCGTTCTCTGCACACTCGAGAATCTCGGACACGATATCGATTTTGCTGAAGTCATAATTTTGTGCGGCGGCCATCTTGGATTTGAAAAATGATCCCAAAATCGTTTAGTGCACTCTCGAGAACCTCGGATACGATACCCATATTGCTGAAAAGATAATTGTTTGCGGCAGCCCTCTTGGATTTCAAAAATTATCACAGAATTGTTCTCTACACCCTCGAGAACCTCGGACACGATATCCATATTGTTGTCATCAAACTTTTGCGCGGCCGCTATCTTCGAATTCAAAAATGATCCCAAAATCATTCTCTGCACCCTCGAGAATCTCGGACACGATATCCATATTGCTAAAATCATTATTTTGTGCAGCTGCCATCTTGGATTAGAAAAATGATCACCAAATCGTTCTCTGCACACTCGAGAATCTCAGACACGATATCCATATTGTTGTCATGAAAATTTTGCGCGGCAGTCATCTTGGAATTCAAAAATGATCACCAAATCGTTCTCAGCACCCGCGAGAACCTCGGATACGATACCTAAATTTTTGTGATCATAATCTTGTACGGCGGCCATCTTGGATTTGAAAAATGATCACATAATCGTATTCAGCACCCTCGAGAACCTCGGATACGATACCCATTATGTAGTTATCATACTTTTGAGCGGCGGCCATCTTGGATTTCAAAACTGATCACAAAATCGTTCTCTGCACCCTCGAGAACCTCTGATACGATACCCATAATGTAGTTATCATAATTTTGAGCGGCGGCCATCTCGGATTCAAAAATGATCCGTAAATCATTCTCTGCACCCTCGAGAATCTCGGACACGATATCCATATTGCTGAAATCATAATTTTGTGCGGCGGCCATCTTGGATTTCAAAAATGTTCACAAAAACGTTCTCAGCACCCTCGAGAACCTGTGATACGATACCCATAATTTAGTTATCATAATTTTGAGCGGCGGCCATCTTGGATTTCAAAAATGATCACAAAATCGTTTTGTGCACTCTCGAGAACCTCGGCTACGATACCCATATTGCTGAAAACATAATTGTTTGCGGCAGCCCTCTTGGATTTCAAAAATGATCACAGAATTGTTCTCTACACCCTCGAGAACCTGGGGCACGATATCCATATTGTTGTCATGAAAATTTTGCGCGGCGGCCATCTTCGAATTCAAAAATGATCCCAAAATCATTCTCTACACCCTCGAGAATCTCGGACACGATATCCATATTGCTGAAATCATAATTTTGTGCGGCGGCCATCTTGGATTTGAAAAATGATCACAAAATCGTTCTCAGCACCCTCGAGAACCTCGGTTACGATACCCATAATGTAGTTATCATGCTTTTGAGAGGCGGCCATCTTGGATTTGAAAAATCATCCCAAAATCGTTCTCTGCACACTCGAGAATCTCGGACACGATATCGATTTTGCTGAAGTCATAAGTTTGTGCGGCGGCCATCTTGGATTTGAAAAATGATCCCAAAATCGTTTTGTGCACTCTCGAGAACCTCGGATACGATACCCATATTGCTGAAAAGATAATTGTTTGCGGCAGCCCTCTTGGATTTCAAAAATTATCACAGAATTGTTCTCTACACCCTCGAGAACCTCGGACACGATATCCATATTGTTGTCATCAAACTTTTGCGCGGCCGCTATCTTCGAATTCAAAAATGATCCCAAAATCATTCTCTGCACCCTCGAGAATCTCGGACACGATATCCATATTGCTAAAATCATTATTTTGTGCAGCTGCCATCTTGGATTTGAAAAATGATCACCAAATCGTTCTCTGTACACTCGAGAATCTCAGACACGATATCCATATTGCTGAAGTCATAATTTTGTGCGGCGGCCATCTTGGATTTCAAAAATGATCACAAAATCGTTTTGTGCACTCTCGAGAACCTCGGATACGATACCCATATTTTTGTGATCATAATCTTGCACGGCGGCCATCTTGGATATGAAAAATGATCAGAAAATCGTTCTCAGCACCCGCGAGAACCTCGGATACGATACCCAAATTTTTGTGATCATAATCTTGTACGGCGGCCATCTTGGATTTGAAAAATGATCACATAATCGTATTCAGCACCCTCGAAAACCTCGGATACTATACCCATTATGTGGTTATCATACTTTTGAGCGGCGGCCATCTTGGATTTTAAAACTGTTCACAAAATCGTTCTCTGCACCCTCGAGAACCTCTGATACGATACCCGTAATGTAGTTATCATAATTTTTAACGGCGGCCATCTCGGATTCAAAAATAATCCCAAAATCATTCTCTGCACCCTCGAGAATCTCGGACACGATATCCATATTGCTGAAATCATAATTTTGTGTGGCGGCCATCTTGGATTTGAAAAATATTCACAAAAACGTTCTCAGCACCCTCGAGAACCTCTGATACGATACCCATAATGTAGTTATCATAATTTTGAGCGGCGGCCATCTTGGATTTCAAAAATGATCACAAAATCGTTCTCAGCACTCTCGAGAACCTCGGATACGATACCCATATTTTTGTTATCATAATGTTGCACGGCGGCCATCTTGGATTTGAAAAATGATCCCAAAATCGTTTTGTGCACTCTCGAGAACCTCGGATACGATACCCATATTGCTGAAAAGATAATTGTTTGCGGCAGCCCTCTTGGATTTCAAAAATTATCACAGAATTGTTCTCTACACCCTCGAGAACCTCGGACACGATATCCATATTGTTGTCATCAAACTTTTGCGCGGCCGCTATCTTCGAATTCAAAAATGATCCCAAAATCATTCTCTGCACCCTCGAGAATCTCGGACACGATATCCATATTGCTAAAATCATTATTTTGTGCAGCTGCAATCTTGGATTTGAAAAATGATCACCAAATCGTTCTCTACACCCTCGAGAACCTCGGACACGATATCCATATTGTTGTCATATAACTTTTGCGCGGCCGCCATCTTCGAATTCAAAAATGATCCCAAAATCATTCTCTGCACCCTCGAGAATCTCGGACACGATATCCATATTGCTAAAATCATTATTTTGTGCAGCTGCCATCTTGGATATGAAAAATGATCACCAAATCGTTCTCTGCACACTCGAGAATCTCGGACACGATATCCATATTGCTGAAGTCATAATTTTGTGCGGCGGCCATCTTGGATTTCAAAAATGATCACCAAATCGTTCTCTGCACACTCGAGAATCTTGGACACGATATCCATATTGCTGAAGTCATAATTTTGTGCGAAGACCACCTTGGATTTCAAAAATGATCACAGAATTGTTCTCTACACCCTCGAGAATCTCGGACACGATATCCATATTGTTGTCATCAAAATTTTGCGCGGCGGCCATCTTCGAATTCAAAAATGATCCCAAAATCAGTCTCTGCACCCTCGAGAATCTCGGACACGATATCCATATTGCTGAAATCATTATTTTGTGCAGCGGCCATCTTGGATTTGAAAAATTATCACCAAATCGTTCTCTGGACACTCGAGAATCTCGGACACGATATCGATTTTGCTGAAGTCATAATTTTGTGCGGCGGCCATCTTGGATTTGAAAAATGATCACAAAATCGTTCTCAGCATCCTCGAGAACCTCGGTTACGATACCCATAATGTAGTTATCATGCTTTTGAGTGGCGGCCATTTTGGATTTGAAAAATGATCCCAAAATCGTTCTCTGCACCCTCGAGAACCTCTGATACGATACCCATAATGTAGTTATCATTATTTTGAGCGGCGGCCATCTCGGATTTAAAAATGATCCCAAAATTGTTTCCTGCACCCTCGAGAACCTCAGACACGATATCCATATTGCTGAAAACATTATTGTTTGCGGCAGCCCTCTTGAATTTCCAAAATGATCATAGAATTGTTCTCTGCACCCTCGGAACTTCGGACACGATATCCATATTGCTAAAATCATAATTTTGTGCGGCAGCCATCTTGGATTTGAAAAATGATCACAAAGTCGTTCTCAGCACCATCGAGATCCTCTGATACGATACCCATAATGTAGTTATCATACTTTTGAGCGGCGGCCATCTTGGATTTGAAAAATGATCACAAAATCGTTCTCTGCACCCTCGAGAACCTCGGATACGATACCCAAAATCTAGTTATCATAATTTTGAGCGGCGGCCATCTTGGATTTCAAAAATGATCACAAAATAGTTCTGTGCACTCTCGAGAACCTCGGATACGATACCCATATTGCTGAAAACATAATTGTTTGCGGCAGCCATCTTGGATTTGAAAAATGATCACAAAATCGTTCTCAGCACCCTCGAGAACCTCGGTTACGATACCCATAATGTAGTTATCATGCTTTTGAGAGGCGGCCATCTTGGATTTGAAAAATCATCCCAAAATCGTTCTCTGCACACTCGAGAATCTCGGACACGATAACGATTTTGCTGAAGTCATAAGTTAGTGCGGCGGCCATCTTGGATTTGAAAAATGATCCCAAAATCGTTTTGTGCACTCTCGAGAACCTCGGATACGATACCCATATTGCTGAAAAGATAATTGTTTGCGGCAGCCCTCTTGGATTTCAAAAATTATCACAGAATTGTTCTCTACACCCTCGAGAACCTCGGACACGATATCCATATTGTTGTCATCAAACTTTTGCGCGGCCGCTATCTTCGAATTCAAAAATGATCCCAAAATCATTCTCTGCACCCTCGAGAATCTCGGACACGATATCCATATTGCTAAAATCATTATTTTGTGCAGCTGCAATCTTGGATTTGAAAAATGATCACCAAATCGTTCTCTGCACACTCGAGAATCTTGGACACGATACCCATATTGCTGAAGTCATAATTTTGTGCGGCGGCCATCTTGGATTTCAAAAATGATCACAAAATCGTTTTGTGCACTCTCGAGAACCTCGGATACGATACCCATATTTTTGTGATCATAATCTTGCACGGCGGCCATCTTGGATATGAAAAATGATCAGAAAATCGTTCTCAGCACCCGCGAGAACCTCGGATACGATACCCAAATTTTTGTGATCATAATCTTGTACGGCGGCCATCTTGGATTTGAAAAATGATCACATAATCGTATTCAGCACCCTCGAAAACCTCGGATACGATACCCATTATGTAGTTATCATACTTTTGAGCGGCGGCCATCTTGGATTTTAAAACTGATCACAAAATTGTTCTCTGCACCCTCGAGAACCTCTGATACGATACCCATAATGTAGTTATCATAATTTTTAACGGCGGCCATCTCGGATTCAAAAATGATCCCAAAATCATTCTCTGCACCCTCGAGAATCTCGGACACGATATCCATATTGCTGAAATCATAATTTTGTGAGGCGGCCATCTTGGATTTGAAAAATATTCACAAAAACGTTCTCAACACCCTCGAGAACCTCTTATACGATACCCATAATGTAGTTATCATAATTTTGAGCGGCGGCCATCTTGGATTTCAAAAATGATCACAAAATCGTTCTCAGCACTCTCGAGAACCTCGGATACGATATCCATATTGTTGTCATCAAACTTTTGCGCGGCCGCTATCTTCGAATTCAAAAATGATCCCAAAATCATTCTCTGCACCCTCGAGAATCTCGGACACGATATCCATATTGCTAAAATCATTATTTTGTGCAGCTGCCATCTTGGATTTGAAAAATGATCACCAAATCGTTCTCTGCACACTCGAGAATCTCGGACACGATATCCATATTGCTGAAGTCATAATTTTGTGCGGCGGCCATCTTGGATTTCAAAAATGATCACCAAATCGTTCTCTGCACACTCGAGAATCTTGGACACGATATCCATATTGCTGAAGTCATAATTTTGTGCGGAGACCACCTTGGATTTCAAAAATGATCACAAAATTGTTCTCTACACCCTCGAGAACCTCGGACACGATATCCATATTGTTGTCATCAAAATTTTGCGCGGCGGCCATCTTCGAATTCAAAAATGATCCCAAAATCAGTCTCTGCACCCTCGAGAATCTCGGACACGATATCCATATTGCTGAAATCATAATTTTGTGCGGCAGCCATCTTGGATTTGAAAAATGATCACAAAATCGTTCTCAGCACCCTCGAGAACCTCGGACACGATATCCATATTGCTAAAATCATTATTTTGTGCAGCGGCCATCTTGGAATTGAAAAATTATCACCAAATCGTTCTCTGGACACTCGAGAATCTCGGACACGATATCGAATTTGCTGAAGTCATAATTTTGTGCGGCGGCCATCTTGGATTTGAAAAATGATCACAAAATCGTTCTCAGCACCCTCGAGAACCTCGGTTACGATACCCATAATGTAGTTATCATGCTTTTGAGTGGCGGCCATTTTGGATTTGAAAAATGATCACAAAATAGTTCTGTGCACTCTCGAGAACCTCGGATACGATATCCATATTGCTGAAAACATAATTGTTTGCGGCAGCCATCTTGGATTTGAAAAATGATCACAAAATCGTTCTCAGCACCCTCGAGAACCTCAGACACGATATCCATATTGCTGAAAACATTATTGTTTGCGGCAGCCCTCTTGGATTTCCAAAATGATCATAGAATTGTTCTCTGCACCCTCGGAACCTCGGACACGATATCCATATTGCTAAAATCATAATTTTGTGCGGCAGCCATCTTGGATTTGAAAAATGATCACAAAGTCGTTCTCAGCACCATCGAGAACCTCTGATACGATACCCATAATGTAATTATCATACTTTTGAGCGGCGGCCATCTTGGATTTGAAAAATGATCACAAAATCGTTCTCTGCACCCTCGAGAACCTCGGATACGATACCCAAAATGTAGTTATCATAATTTTGAGCGGCGGCCATCTTGGATTTCAAAAATGATCACAAAATAGTTCTGTGCACTCTCGAGAACCTCGGATACGATACCCATATTGCTGAAAACATAATTGTTTGCGGCAGCCATCTTGGATTTGAAAAATGATCACAAAATCGTTCTCAGCACCCTCGAGAACCTCGGTTACGATACCCATAATGTAGTTATCATGCTTTTGAGAGGCGGCCATCTTGGATTTGAAAAATCATCCCAAAATCGTTCTCTGCACACTCGAGAATCTCGGACACGATATCGATTTTGCTGAAGTCATAAGTTTGTGAGGCGGCCATCTTGGATTTGAAAAATGATCCCAAAATTGTTTTGTGCACTCTCGAGAACCTCGGATACGATACCCATATTGCTGAAAAGATAATTGTTTGCGGCAGCCCTCTTGGATTTCAAAAATTGTCACAGAATTGTTCTCTACACCCTCGAGAACCTCGGACACGATATCCATATTCTTGTCATCAAACTTTTGCGCGGCCGCTATCTTCGAATTCAAAAATGATCCCAAAATCATTCTCTGCACCCTCGAGAATCTCGGACACGATATCCATATTGCTAAAATCATTATTTTGTGCAGCTGCCATCTTGTATTTGAAAAATGATCACCAAATCGTTCTCTGCACACTCGAGAATCTCGGACACGATATCCATATTGCTGAAGTCATAATTTTGTGCGGCGGCCATCTTGGATTTCAAAAATGATCACAAAATCGTTTTGTGCACTCTCGAGAACCTCGGATACGATACCCATATTTTTGTGATCATAATCTTGCACGGCGGCCATCTTGGATATGAAAAATGATCAGAAAATCGTTCTCAGCACCCGCGAGAACCTCGGATAGGATACCCAAATTTTTGTGATCATAATCTTGTACGGCGGCCATCTTGGATTTGAAAAATGATCACATAATCGTATTCAGCACCCTCGAGAACCTCGGATACGATACCCATTATGTAGTTATCATACTTTTGAGCTGTGGCCATCTTGGATTTTAAAACTGATCACAAAATCGTTCTATGCACCCTCGAGAACCTATGATACGATACCCATAATGTAGTTGTCATAATTTTTAACGGCGGCCATCTCGGATTCAAAAATGATCCCAAAATCATTCTCTGCACCCTCGAGAATCTCGGACACGATATCCATATTGCTGAAATCATAATTTTGTGTGGCGGCCATCTTGGATTTGAAAAATATTCACAAAGTCGTTCTCAGCACCCTCGAGAACCTCTGATACGATACCCATAATGTAGTTATCATAATTTTGAGCGGCGGCCATCTTGGATGTCAAAAATGATCACAAAATCGTTCTGTCGACTCTCGAGAACCTCGGATACGATACGCATATTTTTGTTATCATAATCTTGCACGGCGGCCATCTTGGATTTGAAAAATGATCCCAAAATCGTTTTGTGCACTCTCGAGAACCTCGGATACGATACCCATATTGCTGAAAAGATAATTGTTTGCGGCAGCCCTCTTGGATTTCAAAAATTATCACAGAATTGTTCTCTGCACCCTCGAGAATCTCGGACACGATATATATATTGCTAAAATCATTATTTTGTGCAGCTGCAATCTTGGATTTGAAAAATGATCACCAAATCGTTCTCTGCACACTCGAGAATCTCGGACACGATTTCCATATTGCTGAAGTCATAATTTTGTGCGGCGGCCATCTTGGATTTCAAAAATGATCACAAAATCGTTTTGTGCACTCTCGAGAACCTCGGATACGATACCCATATTTTTGTGATCATAATCTTGCACGGCGGCCATCTTTGATATGAAAAATGATCAGAAAATCGTTCTCAGCACCCGCGAGAACCTCGTATACGATTCCCAAATTTTTGTGATCATAATCTTGTACGGCGGCCATCTTGGGTTTGAAAAATAATCACATAATCGTATTCAGCACCCTCGAGAACCTCGGATTCGATACCCATTATGTAGTTATCATACTTTTGAGCGGCGGCCATCTTGGATTTTAAAACTGACCACAAAATCGTTCTCTGCACCCTCGAGAACCTCTGATACGATACCCATAATGTAGTTATCATAATTTTTAACGGCGGCCATCTCGGATTCAAAAATGATCCCAAAATCATTCTCTGCACCCTCGAGAATCTCGGACACGATATCCATATTGCTGAAATCATAATTTTGTGTGGCGGCCATCTTGGATTTGAAAAATATTCACAAAAACGTTCTCAGCACCCTCGAGAACCTCGGATACGATACCCACATTTTTGTTATCATAATCTTGCACGGTGGCCATCTTGGATTTAAAAAATGATCACATAATCGTATTCAGCACCGTCGAGAACCTCGGATACGATACCCACATTTTTGTTATCATAATCTTGCACGGTGGCCATCTTGGATTTAAAAAATGATCACATAATCGTATTCAGCACCGTCGAGAACCTCGGATACGATACCCATAATGTAGTTATCATACGTTTGAGCGGCGGCCATCTTGGATTTTAAAACTGATCACAAAATCGTTCTCTGCACCCTCGAGAACCTCTGATACGATACCCATTATGTAGTTATCATAATTTTGAGCGGCGGCCATCTCGGATTTAAAAAAGATCCCAAAATTGTTTTCTGCACCCTCGAGAACCTCGGACACGATATCAATATTGCTGAAAACATTATTGTTTGCGGCAGCCCTCTTGGATTTCAAAAATGATCACAGACTTGTTCTCTGCACCCTCGAGAACCTCGGACACGATATCAGTATTGCTAAAATCATACTTTTGTGCGGCGGCCATCTTGGATTTGAAAAATGATCACCAAATCTTTCTCTGCACCCTCGAGAACCTCAGGTACGATATCCATATTGTTGAAATCATAATTTTGTGCGGCGGCCATCTTGGATTTGAAAAATGATCACAAAATCGTTCTCTGCACCCTCGAGAACCTCGGATATGATACCCATAATGTAGTTTTCATAATTTTGAGCGACGGCCATCTTGGATTTCAAAAATGATCACAAAATCGTTTTGTGCACTCTCGAGAACCTCGGATACGATACCCATATTGCTTAAAACATAATTGTTTGTGGCAGCCCTCTTGGATTTCAAAAATTATCACAGAATTGTTCTCTATACCCTCGAGAACCTCGGACACGATATCCATATTGTTGTCATCAAAATTTTGCGCGGCGGCCATCTTCGAATTCAAAAATGATCCCAAAATCATTCTCTGCACCCTCGAGAATCTCGGACACGATATCCATATTGCTAAAATCATTATTATGTGCAGCGGCCATCTTGAATTTGAAAAATGATATCCAAATCGTTCTCTGCACACTCGAGAATCTTGGACACGATATCCATATTGCTGAAGTCATAATTTTGTGCGGCGGCCATCTTGGATTTCAAAAATGATCACAGAATTGTTCTCTACACCCTCGAGAACCTCGGACACGATATCCATATTGTTGTCATCAAAAATTTGCGCGGCGGCCATCTTGGAATTCAAAAATGATCACCAAATCGTTCTCTGCACCCTCGAGAACCTCAGGTACGATATCCATATTGCTGAAATCATAATTTTGTGCGGCGGACATCTTGGATTTGAAAAATGATCACAAAATCGTT
The DNA here is from genome assembly GCF_905404315.1 of Leptidea sinapis. NCBI lineage: Eukaryota > Metazoa > Arthropoda > Insecta > Lepidoptera > Pieridae > Leptidea > Leptidea sinapis. The sequence continues at coordinate 9,101,677 of NC_066305.1, read as the reverse complement.
CTCAGCACCCTCGAGAACCTTGGATAGGATACCCATAATGTAGTTATCATAATTTTGAGCGGCGGCCATCTTGCATTTCAAAAATGATCACAAAATCGTTTTGTGCACTCTCGAGAACCTCGGATACGATACCCATATTGCTTAAAACATAATTGTTTGCGGCAGCCCTCTTGGATTTCAAAAATTATCACTGAATTGTTCTCTATACCCTCGAGAACCTCGGACACGATATCCATATTGTTGTCATCAAAATTTTGCGCGGCGGCCATCTTCGAATTCAAAAATGATCCCAAAATCATTCTCTGCACCCTCGAGAATCTCGGACACGATATCCATATTGCTAAAATCATTATTTTGTGCAGCGGCCATCTTGGATTTGAAAAATGATCACCAAATCGTTCTCTGCACACTCGAGAATCTTGGACACGATATCCATATTGCTGAAGTCATAATTTTGTGCGGAGACCACCTTGGATTTCAAAAATGATCACAAAATCGTTCTCTGCACCCTCGAGAACCTCGGATACGATACCCAAAATGTAGTTATCATAATTTTGAGCGGCGGCCATCTTGGATTTCAAAAATGATCACAAAATAGTTCTGTGCACTCTCGAGAACCTCGGATACGATACCCATATTGCTGAAAACATAATTGTTTGCGGCAGCCATCTTGGATTTGAAAAATGATCACAGATTATTCTCTACACCCTCGAGAACCTGGGTTACGATACCCATAATGTAGTTATCATGCTTTTGAGAGGCGGCCATCTTGGATTTGAAAAATCATCCCAAAATCGTTCTCTGCACACTCGAGAATCTCGGACACGATATCGATTTTGCTGAAGTCATAAGTTTGTGCGGCGGCCATCTTGGATTTGAAAAATGATCCCAAAATTGTTTTGTGCACTCTCGAGAACCTCGGATACGATACCCATATTGCTGAAAAGATAATTGTTTGCGGCAGCCCTCTTGGATTTCAAAAATTGTCACAGAATTGTTCTCTACACCCTCGAGAACCTCGGACACGATATCCATATTCTTGTCATCAAACTTTTGCGCGGCCGCTATCTTCGAATTCAAAAATGATCCCAAAATCATTCTCTGCACCCTCGAGAATCTCGGACACGATATCCATATTGCTAAAATCATTATTTTGTGCAGCTGCCATCTTGTATTTGAAAAATGATCACCAAATCGTTCTCTGCACACTCGAGAATCTCGGACACGATATCCATATTGCTGAAGTCATAATTTTGTGCGGCGGCCATCTTGGATTTCAAAAATGATCACAAAATCGTTTTGTGCACTCTCGAGAACCTCGGATACGATACCCATATTTTTGTGATCATAATCTTGCACGGCGGCCATCTTGGATATGAAAAATGATCAGAAAATCGTTCTCAGCACCCGCGAGAACCTCGGATAGGATACCCAAATTTTTGTGATCATAATCTTGTACGGCGGCCATCTTGGATTTGAAAAATGATCACATAATCGTATTCAGCACCCTCGAGAACCTCGGATACGATACCCATTATGTAGTTATCATACTTTTGAGCTGCGGCCATCTTGGATTTTAAAACTGATCACAAAATCGTTCTATGCACCCTCGAGAACCTCTGATACGATACCCATAATGTAGTTGTCATAATTTTTAACGGCGGCCATCTCGGATTCAAAAATGATCCCAAAATCATTCTCTGCACCCTCGAGAATCTCGGACACGATATCCATATTGCTGAAATCATAATTTTGTGTGGCGGCCATCTTGGATTTGAAAAATATTCACAAAGTCGTTCTCAGCACCCTCGAGAACCTCTGATACGATACCCATAATGTAGTTATCATAATTTTGAGCGGCGGCCATCTTGGATGTCAAAAATGATCACAAAATCGTTCTGTCGACTCTCGAGAACCTCGGATACGATACGCATATTTTTGTTATCATAATCTTGCACGGCGGCCATCTTGGATTTGAAAAATGATCCCAAAATCGTTTTGTGCACTCTCGAGAACCTCGGATACGATACCCATATTGCTGAAAAGATAATTGTTTGCGGCAGCCCTCTTGGATTTCAAAAATTATCACAGAATTGTTCTCTACACCCTCGAGAACCTCGGACACGATATCCATATTGTTGTCATCAAACTTTTGCGCGGCCGCTATCTTCGAATTCAAAAATGATCCCAAAATCATTCTCTGCACCCTCGAGAATCTCGGACACGATATATATATTGCTAAAATCATTATTTTGTGCAGCTGCAATCTTGGATTTGAAAAATGATCACCAAATCGTTCTCTGCACACTCGAGAATCTCGGACACGATATCCATATTGCTGAAATCATAATTTTGTGCGGCGGCCATCTTGGATTTCAAAAATGATCACAAAATCGTTTTGTGCACTCTCGAGAACCTCGGATACGATACCCATATTTTTGTGATCATAATCTTGCACGGCGGCCATCTTTGATATGAAAAATGATCAGAAAATCGTTCTCAGCACCCGCGAGAACCTCGTATACGATTCCCAAATTTTTGTGATCATAATCTTGTACGGCGGCCATCTTGGGTTTGAAAAATAATCACATAATCGTATTCAGCACCCTCGAGAACCTCGGATTCGATACCCATTATGTAGTTATCATACTTTTGAGCGGCGGCCATCTTGGATTTTAAAACTGACCACAAAATCGTTCTCTGCACCCTCGAGAACCTCTGATACGATACCCATAATGTAGTTATCATAATTTTTAACGGCGGCCATCTCGGATTCAAAAATGATCCCAAAATCATTCTCTGCACCCTCGAGAATCTCGGACACGATATCCATATTGCTGAAATCATAATTTTGTGTGGCGGCCATCTTGGATTTGAAAAATATTCACAGAATTGTTCTCTGCACCCTCGAGAATCTCGGACACGATATATATATTGCTAAAATCATTATTTTGTGCAGCTGCAATCTTGGATTTGAAAAATGATCACCAAATCGTTCTCTGCACACTCGAGAATCTCGGACACGATTTCCATATTGCTGAAGTCATAATTTTGTGCGGCGGCCATCTTGGATTTCAAAAATGATCACAAAATCGTTTTGTGCACTCTCGAGAACCTCGGATACGATACCCATATTTTTGTGATCATAATCTTGCACGGCGGCCATCTTTGATATGAAAAATGATCAGAAAATCGTTCTCAGCACCCGCGAGAACCTCGTATACGATTCCCAAATTTTTGTGATCATAATCTTGTACGGCGGCCATCTTGGGTTTGAAAAATAATCACATAATCGTATTCAGCACCCTCGAGAACCTCGGATTCGATACCCATTATGTAGTTATCATACTTTTGAGCGGCGGCCATCTTGGATTTTAAAACTGACCACAAAATCGTTCTCTGCACCCTCGAGAACCTCTGATACGATACCCATAATGTAGTTATCATAATTTTTAACGGCGGCCATCTCGGATTCAAAAATGATCCCAAAATCATTCTCTGCACCCTCGAGAATCTCGGACACGATATCCATATTGCTGAAATCATAATTTTGTGTGGCGGCCATCTTGGATTTGAAAAATATTCACAAAAACGTTCTCAGCACCCTCGAGAACCTCTGATACGATACCCATAATGTAGTTATCATAATTTTGAGCGGCGGCCATCTTGGATTTCAAAAATGATCACAAAATCGTTCTATCGACTCTCGAGAACCTCGGATACGATACCCACATTTTTGTTATCATAATCTTGCACGGTGGCCATCTTGGATTTAAAAAATGATCACATAATCGTATTCAGCACCGTCGAGAACCTCGGATACGATACCCATAATGTAGTTATCATACGTTTGAGCGGCGGCCATCTTGGATTTTAAAACTGATCACAAAATCGTTCTCTGCACCCTCGAGAACCTCTGATACGATACCCATTATGTAGTTATCATAATTTTGAGCGGCGGCCATCTCGGATTTAAAAAAGATCCCAAAATTGTTTTCTGCACCCTCGAGAACCTCGGACACGATATCAATATTGCTGAAAACATTATTGTTTGCGGCAGCCCTCTTGGATTTCAAAAATGATCACAGACTTGTTCTCTGCACCCTCGAGAACCTCGGACACGATATCAGTATTGCTAAAATCATACTTTTGTGCGGCGGCCATCTTGGATTTGAAAAATGATCACCAAATCTTTCTCTGCACCCTCGAGAACCTCAGGTACGATATCCATATTGTTGAAATCATAATTTTGTGCGGCGGCCATCTTGGATTTGAAAAATGATCACAAAATCGTTCTCTGCACCCTCGAGAACCTCGGATATGATACCCATAATGTAGTTTTCATAATTTTGAGCGACGGCCATCTTGGATTTCAAAAATGATCACAAAATCGTTTTGTGCACTCTCGAGAACCTCGGATACGATACCCATATTGCTTAAAACATAATTGTTTGTGGCAGCCCTCTTGGATTTCAAAAATTATCACAGAATTGTTCTCTATACCCTCGAGAACCTCGGACACGATATCCATATTGTTGTCATCAAAATTTTGCGCGGCGGCCATCTTCGAATTCAAAAATGATCCCAAAATCATTCTCTGCACCCTCGAGAATCTCGGACACGATATCCATATTGCTAAAATCATTATTATGTGCAGCGGCCATCTTGAATTTGAAAAATGATATCCAAATCGTTCTCTGCACACTCGAGAATCTTGGACACGATATCCATATTGCTGAAGTCATAATTTTGTGCGGCGGCCATCTTGGATTTCAAAAATGATCACAGAATTGTTCTCTACACCCTCGAGAACCTCGGACACGATATCCATATTGTTGTCATCAAAAATTTGCGCGGCGGCCATCTTGGAATTCAAAAATGATCACCAAATCGTTCTCTGCACCCTCGAGAACCTCAGGTACGATATCCATATTGCTGAAATCATAATTTTGTGCGGCGGACATCTTGGATTTGAAAAATGATCACAAAATCGTTCTCAGCACCCTCGAGAACCTTGGATAGGATACCCATAATGTAGTTATCATAATTTTGAGCGGCGGCCATCTTGCATTTCAAAAATGATCACAAAATCGTTTTGTGCACTCTCGAGAACCTCGGATACGATACCCATATTGCTTAAAACATAATTGTTTGCGGCAGCCCTCTTGGATTTCAAAAATTATCACTGAATTGTTCTCTATACCCTCGAGAACCTCGGACACGATATCCATATTGTTGTCATCAAAATTTTGCGCGGCGGCCATCTTCGAATTCAAAAATGATCCCAAAATCATTCTCTGCACCCTCGAGAATCTCGGACACGATATCCATATTGCTAAAATCATTATTTTGTGCAGCGGCCATCTTGGATTTGAAAAATGATCACCAAATCGTTCTCTGCACACTCGAGAATCTTGGACACGATATCCATATTGCTGAAGTCATAATTTTGTGCGGAGACCACCTTGGATTTCAAAAATGATCACAAAATCGTTCTCTGCACCCTCGAGAACCTCGGATACGATACCCAAAATGTAGTTATCATAATTTTGAGCGGCGGCCATCTTGGATTTCAAAAATGATCACAAAATAGTTCTGTGCACTCTCGAGAACCTCGGATACGATACCCATATTGCTGAAAACATAATTGTTTGCGGCAGCCATCTTGGATTTGAAAAATGATCACAGATTATTCTCAGCACCCTCGAGAACCTGGGTTACGATACCCATAATGTAGTTATCATGCTTTTGAGAGGCGGCCATCTTGGATTTGAAAAATCATCCCAAAATCGTTCTCTGCACACTCGAGAATCTCGGACACGATATCGATTTTGCTGAAGTCATAAGTTTGTGCGGCGGCCATCTTGGATTTGAAAAATGATCCCAAAATTGTTTTGTGCACTCTCGAGAACCTCGGATACGATACCCATATTGCTGAAAAGATAATTGTTTGCGGCAGCCCTCTTGGATTTCAAAAATTGTCACAGAATTGTTCTCTACACCCTCGAGAACCTCGGACACGATATCCATATTCTTGTCATCAAACTTTTGCGCGGCCGCTATCTTCGAATTCAAAAATGATCCCAAAATCATTCTCTGCACCCTCGAGAATCTCGGACACGATATCCATATTGCTAAAATCATTATTTTGTGCAGCTGCCATCTTGTATTTGAAAAATGATCACCAAATCGTTCTCTGCACACTCGAGAATCTCGGACACGATATCCATATTGCTGAAGTCATAATTTTGTGCGGCGGCCATCTTGGATTTCAAAAATGATCACAAAATCGTTTTGTGCACTCTCGAGAACCTCGGATACGATACCCATATTTTTGTGATCATAATCTTGCACGGCGGCCATCTTGGATATGAAAAATGATCAGAAAATCGTTCTCAGCACCCGCGAGAACCTCGGATAGGATACCCAAATTTTTGTGATCATAATCTTGTACGGCGGCCATCTTGGATTTGAAAAATGATCACATAATCGTATTCAGCACCCTCGAGAACCTCGGATACGATACCCATTATGTAGTTATCATACTTTTGAGCTGCGGCCATCTTGGATTTTAAAACTGATCACAAAATCGTTCTATGCACCCTCGAGAACCTCTGATACGATACCCATAATGTAGTTGTCATAATTTTTAACGGCGGCCATCTCGGATTCAAAAATGATCCCAAAATCATTCTCTGCACCCTCGAGAATCTCGGACACGATATCCATATTGCTGAAATCATAATTTTGTGTGGCGGCCATCTTGGATTTGAAAAATATTCACAAAGTCGTTCTCAGCACCCTCGAGAACCTCTGATACGATACCCATAATGTAGTTATCATAATTTTGAGCGGCGGCCATCTTGGATGTCAAAAATGATCACAAAATCGTTCTGTCGACTCTCGAGAACCTCGGATACGATACGCATATTTTTGTTATCATAATCTTGCACGGCGGCCATCTTGGATTTGAAAAATGATCCCAAAATCGTTTTGTGCACTCTCGAGAACCTCGGATACGATACCCATATTGCTGAAAAGATAATTGTTTGCGGCAGCCCTCTTGGATTTCAAAAATTATCACAGAATTGTTCTCTACACCCTCGAGAACCTCGGACACGATATCCATATTGTTGTCATCAAACTTTTGCGCGGCCGCTATCTTCGAATTCAAAAATGATCCCAAAATCATTCTCTGCACCCTCGAGAATCTCGGACACGATATATATATTGCTAAAATCATTATTTTGTGCAGCTGCAATCTTGGATTTGAAAAATGATCACCAAATCGTTCTCTGCACACTCGAGAATCTCGGACACGATATCCATATTGCTGAAATCATAATTTTGTGCGGCGGCCATCTTGGATTTCAAAAATGATCACAAAATCGTTTTGTGCACTCTCGAGAACCTCGGATACGATACCCATATTTTTGTGATCATAATCTTGCACGGCGGCCATCTTTGATATGAAAAATGATCAGAAAATCGTTCTCAGCACCCGCGAGAACCTCGTATACGATTCCCAAATTTTTGTGATCATAATCTTGTACGGCGGCCATCTTGGGTTTGAAAAATAATCACATAATCGTATTCAGCACCCTCGAGAACCTCGGATACGATACCCATTATGTAGTTATCATACTTTTGAGCTGCGGCCATCTTGGATTTTAAAACTGATCACAAAATCGTTCTATGCACCCTCGAGAACCTCTGATACGATACCCATAATGTAGTTGTCATAATTTTTAACGGCGGCCATCTCGGATTCAAAAATGATCCCAAAATCATTCTCTGCACCCTCGAGAATCTCGGACACGATATCCATATTGCTGAAATCATAATTTTGTGTGGCGGCCATCTTGGATTTGAAAAATATTCACAAAGTCGTTCTCTGCACCCTCGAGAACCTCTGATACGATACCCATAATGTAGTTATCATAATTTTTAACGGCGGCCATCTCGGATTCAAAAATGATCCCAAAATCATTCTCTGCACCCTCGAGAATCTCGGACACGATATCCATATTGCTGAAATCATAATTTTGTGTGGCGGCCATCTTGGATTTGAAAAATATTCACAAAAACGTTCTCAGCACCCTCGAGAACCTCTGATACGATACCCATAATGTAGTTATCATAATTTTGAGCGGCGGCCATCTTGGATTTCAAAAATGATCACAAAATCGTTCTATCGACTCTCGAGAACCTCGGATACGATACCCACATTTTTGTTATCATAATCTTGCACGGTGGCCATCTTGGATTTAAAAAATGATCACATAATCGTATTCAGCACCGTCGAGAACCTCGGATACGATACCCATAATGTAGTTATCATACGTTTGAGCGGCGGCCATCTTGGATTTTAAAACTGATCACAAAATCGTTCTCTGCACCCTCGAGAACCTCTGATACGATACCCATTATGTAGTTATCATAATTTTGAGCGGCGGCCATCTCGGATTTAAAAAAGATCCCAAAATTGTTTTCTGCACCCTCGAGAACCTCGGACACGATATCCATATTGCTGAAAACATTATTGTTTGCGGCAGCCCTCTTGGATTTCAAAAATGATCACAGACTTGTTCTCTGCATCCTCGAGAACCTCGGACACGATATCAGTATTGCTAAAATCATACTTTTGTGCGGCGGCCATCTTGGATTTGAAAAATGATCACCAAATCTTTCTCTGCACCCTCGAGAACCTCAGGTACGATATCCATATTGTTGAAATCATAATTTTGTGCGGCGGCCATCTTGGATTTGAAAAATGATCACAAAATCGTTCTCTGCACCCTCGAGAACCTCGGATATGATACCCATAATGTAGTTTTCATAATTTTGAGCGACGGCCATCTTGGATTTCAAAAATGATCACAAAATCGTTTTGTGCACTCTCGAGAACCTCGGATACGATACCCATATTGCTTAAAACATAATTGTTTGTGGCAGCCCTCTTGGATTTCAAAAATTATCACAGAATTGTTCTCTATACCCTCGAGAACCTCGGACACGATATCCATATTGTTGTCATCAAAATTTTGCGCGGCGGCCATCTTCGAATTCAAAAATGATCCCAAAATCATTCTCTGCACCCTCGAGAATCTCGGACACGATATCCATATTGCTAAAATCATTATTATGTGCAGCGGCCATCTTGAATTTGAAAAATGATATCCAAATCGTTCTCTGCACACTCGAGAATCTTGGACACGATATCCATATTGCTGAAGTCATAATTTTGTGCGGCGGCCATCTTGGATTTCAAAAATTATCACAGAATTGTTCTCTACACCCTCGAGAACCTCGGACACGATATCCATATTGTTGTCATCAAAAATTTGCGCGGCGGCCATCTTGGAATTCAAAAATGATCACCAAATCGTTCTCTGCACCCTCGAGAACCTCAGGTACGATATCCATATTGCTGAAATCATAATTTTGTGCGGCGGACATCTTGGATTTGAAAAATGATCACAAAATCGTTCTCAGCACCCTCGAGAACCTTGGATAGGATACCCATAATGTAGTTATCATAATTTTGAGCGGCGGCCATCTTGCATTTCAAAAATGATCACAAAATCGTTTTGTGCACTCTCGAGAACCTCGGATACGATACCCATATTGCTTAAAACATAATTGTTTGCGGCAGCCCTCTTGGATTTCAAAAATTATCACTGAATTGTTCTCTATACCCTCGAGAACCTCGGACACGATATCCATATTGTTGTCATCAAAATTTTGCGCGGCGGCCATCTTCGAATTCAAAAATGATCCCAAAATCATTCTCTGCACCCTCGAGAATCTCGGACACGATATCCATATTGCTAAAATCATTATTTTGTGCAGCGGCCATCTTGGATTTGAAAAATGATCACCAAATCGTTCTCTGCACACTCGAGAATCTTGGACACGATATCCATATTGCTGAAGTCATAATTTTGTGCGGCGGCCATCTTGGATTTCAAAAATGATCACAGAATTGTTCTCTACACCCTCGAGAACCTCGGACACGATATCCATATTGTTGTCATCAAAAATTTGCGCGGCGGCCATCTTGGAATTCAAAAATGATCACCAAATCGTTCTCTGCACCCTCGAGAACCTCAGGTACGATATCCATATTGCTGAAATCATAATTTTGTGCGGCGGACATCTTGGATTTGAAAAATGATCACAAAATCGTTCTCAGCACCCTCGAGAACCTTGGATAGGATACCCATAATGTAGTTATCATAATTTTGAGCGGCGGCCATCTTGCATTTCAAAAATGATCACAAAATCGTTTTGTGCACTCTCGAGAACCTCGGATACGATACCCATATTGCTTAAAACATAATTGTTTGCGGCAGCCCTCTTGGATTTCAAAAATTATCACTGAATTGTTCTCTATACCCTCGAGAACCTCGGACACGATATCCATATTGTTGTCATCAAAATTTTGCGCGGCGGCCATCTTCGAATTCAAAAATGATCCCAAAATCATTCTCTGCACCCTCGAGAATCTCGGACACGATATCCATATTGCTAAAATCATTATTTTGTGCAGCGGCCATCTTGGATTTGAAAAATGATCACCAAATCGTTCTCTGCACACTCGAGAATCTTGGACACGATATCCATATTGCTGAAATCATAATTTTGTGTGGCGGCCATCTTGGATTTGAAAAATATTCACAAAGTCGTTCTCAGCACCCTCGAGAACCTCTGATACGATACCCATAATGTAGTTATCATAATTTTGAGCGGCGGCCATCTTGGATGTCAAAAATGATCACAAAATCGTTCTGTCGACTCTCGAGAACCTCGGATACGATACGCATATTTTTGTTATCATAATCTTGCACGGCGGCCATCTTGGATTTGAAAAATGATCCCAAAATCGTTTTGTGCACTCTCGAGAACCTCGGATACGATACCCATATTGCTGAAAAGATAATTGTTTGCGGCAGCCCTCTTGGATTTCAAAAATTATCACAGAATTGTTCTCTACACCCTCGAGAACCTCGGACACGATATCCATATTGTTGTCATCAAACTTTTGCGCGGCCGCTATCTTCGAATTCAAAAATGATCCCAAAATCATTCTCTGCACCCTCGAGAATCTCGGACACGATATATATATTGCTAAAATCATTATTTTGTGCAGCTGCAATCTTGGATTTGAAAAATGATCACCAAATCGTTCTCTGCACACTCGAGAATCTCGGACACGATATCCATATTGCTGAAGTCATAATTTTGTGCGGCGGCCATCTTGGATTTCAAAAATGATCACAAAATCGTTTTGTGCACTCTCGAGAACCTCGGATACGATACCCATATTTTTGTGATCATAATCTTGCACGGCGGCCATCTTTGATATGAAAAATGATCAGAAAATCGTTCTCAGCACCCGCGAGAACCTCGCATACGATTCCCAAAATTTTGTGATCATAATCTTGTACGGCGGCCATCTTGGGTTTGAAAAATAATCACATAATCGTATTCAGCACCCTCGAGAACCTCGGATTCGATACCCATTATGTAGTTATCATACTTTTGAGCGGCGGCCATCTTGGATTTTAAAACTGACCACAAAATCGTTCTCTGCACCCTCGAGAACCTCTGATACGATACCCATAATATAGTTATCATAATTTTTAACGGCGGCCATCTCGGATTCAAAAATGATCCCAAAATCATTCTCTGCACCCTCGAGAATCTCGGACACGATATCCATATTGCTGAAATCATAATTTTGTGTGGCGGCCATCTTGGATTTGAAAAATATTCACAAAAACGTTATCAGCACCCTCGAGAACCTCTGATACGATACCCATAATGTAGTTATCATAATTTTGAGCGGCGGCCATCTTGGATTTCAAAAATGATCACAAAATCGTTCTATCGACTCTCGAGAACCTCGGATACGATACCCACATTTTTGTTATCATAATCTTGCACGGTGGCCATCTTGGATTTGAAAAATGATCACATTATCGTATTCAGCACCGTCGAGAACCTCGGATACGATACCCATAATGTAGTTATCATAATTTTGAGCGGCGGCCATCTCGGATTTAAAAAAGATCCCAAAATTGTTTTCTGCACCCTCGAGAACCTCGGACACGATATCAATATTGCTGAAAACATTATTGTTTGCGGCAGCCCTCTTGGATTTCAAAAATGATCACAGACTTGTTCTCTGCACCCTCGAGAACCTCGGACACGATATCAGTATTGCTAAAATCATACTTTTGTGCGGCGGCCATCTTGGATTTGAAAAATGATCACCAAATCTTTCTCTGCACCCTCGAGAACCTCAGGTACGATATCCATATTGTTGAAATCATAATTTTGTGCGGCGGCCATCTTGGATTTGAAAAATGATCACAAAATCGTTCTCTGCACCCTCGAGAACCTCGGATATGATACCCATAATGTAGTTATCATAATTTTGAGCGACGGCCATCTTGGATTTCAAAAATGATCACAAAATCGTTTTGTGCACTCTCGAGAACCTCGGATACGATACCCATATTGCTTAAAACATAATTGTTTGTGGCAGCCCTCTTGGATTTCAAAAATTATCACAGAATTGTTCTCTATACCCTCGAGAACCTCGGACACGATATCCATATTGTTGTCATCAAAATTTTGCGCGGCGGCCATCTTCGAATTCAAAAATGATCCCAAAATCATTCTCTGCACCCTCGAGAATCTCGGACACGATATCCATATTGCTAAAATCATTATTATGTGCAGCGGCCATCTTGAATTTGAAAAATGATATCCAAATCGTTCTCTGCACACTCGAGAATCTTGGACACGATATCCATATTGCTGAAGTCATAATTTTGTGCGGCGGCCATCTTGGATTTCAAAAATGATCACAGAATTGTTCTCTACACCCTCGAGAACCTCGGACACGATATCCATATTGTTGTCATCAAAAATTTGCGCGGCGGCCATCTTGGAATTCAAAAATGATCACCAAATCGTTCTCTGCACCCTCGAGAACCTCAGGTACGATATCCATATTGCTGAAATCATAATTTTGTGCGGCGGACATCTTGGATTTGAAAAATGATCACAAAATCGTTCTCAGCACCCTCGAGAACCTTGGATAGGATATCCATATTGCTGAAGTCATAATTTTGTGTGGCGGCCATCTTGGATTTGAAAAATATTCACAAAGTCGTTCTCAGCACCCTCGAGAACCTCTGATACGATACCCATAATGTAGTTATCATAATTTTGAGCGGCGGCCATCTTGGATGTCAAAAATGATCACAAAATCGTTCTGTCGACTCTCGAGAACCTCGGATACGATACCCATATTTTTGTTATCATAATCTTGCACGGCGGCCATCTTGGATTTGAAAAATGATCCCAAAATCGTTTTGTGCACTCTCGAGAACCTCGGATACGATACCCATATTGCTGAAAAGATAATTGTTTGCGGCAGCCCTCTTGGATTTCAAAAATTATCACAGAATTGTTCTCTACACCCTCGAGAACCTCGGACACGATATCCATATTGTTGTCATCAAACTTTTGCGCGGCCGCTATCTTCGAATTCAAAAATGATCCCAAAATCATTCTCTGCACCCTCGAGAATCTCGGACACGATATCCATATTGCTGAAATCATAATTTTGTGTGGCGGCCATCTTGGATTTGAAAAATATTCACAAAGTCGTTCTCAGCACCCTCGAGAACCTCTGATACGATAGCCATAATGTAGTTATCATAATTTTGAGCGACGGCCATCTTGGATGTCAAAAATGATCACAAAATCGTTCTGTCGACTCTCGAGAACCTCGGATACGATACCCATATTTTTGTTATCATAATCTTGCACGGCGGCCATCTTGGATTTGAAAAATGATCCCAAAATCGTTTTGTGCACTCTCGAGAACCTCGGATACGATACCCATATTGCTGAAAAGATAATTGTTTGCGGCAGCCCTCTTGGATTTCAAAAATTATCACAGAATTGTTCTCTACACCCTCGAGAACCTCGGACACGATATCCATATTGTTGTCATCAAACTTTTGCGCGGCCGCTATCTTCGAATTCAAAAATGATCCCAAAATCATTCTCTGCACCCTCGAGAATCTCGGACACGATATATATATTGCTAAAATCATTATTTTGTGCAGCTGCAATCTTGGATTTGAAAAATGATCACCAAATCGTTCTCTGCACACTCGAGAATCTCGGACACGATATCCATATTGCTGAAGTCATAATTTTGTGCAGCGGCCATCTTGGATTTCAAAAATGATCACAAAATCGTTTTGTGCACTCTCGAGAACCTCGGATACGATACCCATATTTTTGTGATCATAATCTTGCACGGCGGCCATCTTTGATATGAAAAATGATCAGAAAATCGTTCTCAGCACCCGCGAGAACCTCGCATACGATTCCCAAATTTTTGTGATCATAATCTTGTACGGCGGCCATCTTGGGTTTGAAAAATAATCACATAATCGTATTCAGCACCCTCGAGAACCTCGGATTCGATACCCATTATGTAGTTATCATACTTTTGAGCGGCGGCCGTCTTGGATTTTAAAACTGACCACAAAATCGTTCTCTGCACCCTCGAGAACCTCTGATACGATACCCATAATGTAGTTATCATAATTTTTAACGGCGGCCATCTCGGATTCAAAAATGATCCCAAAATCATTCTCTGCACCCTCGAGAATCTCGGACACGATATCCATATTGCTGAAATCATAATTTTGTGTGGCGGCCATCTTGGATTTGAAAAATATTCACAAAAACGTTCTCAGCACCCTCGAGAACCTCTGATACGATACCCATAATGTAGTTATCATAATTTTGAGCGGCGGCCATCTTGGATTTCAAAAATGATCACAAAATCGTTCTATCGACTCTCGAGAACCTCGGATACGATACCCATATTTTTGTTATCATAATCTTGCACGGTGGCCATCTTGGATTTGAAAAATGATCACATAATCGTATTCAGCACCGTCGAGAACCTCGGATACGATACCCATAATGTAGTTATCATACGTTTGAGCGGCGGCCATCTTGGATTTTAAAACTGATCACAAAATCGTTCTCTGCACCCTCGAGAACCTCTGATACGATACCCATTATGTAGTTATCATAATTTTGAGCGGCGGCCATCTCGGATTTAAAAAAGATCCCAAAATTGTTTTCTGCACCCTCGAGAACCTCGGACACGATATCAATATTGCTGAAAACATTATTGTTTGCGGCAGCCCTCTTGGATTTCAAAAATGATCACAGACTTGTTCTCTGCACCCTCGAGAACCTCGGACACGATATCCATATTGCTAAAATCATACTTTTGTGCGGCGGCCATCTTGGATTTGAAAAATGATCACCAAATCTTTCTCTGCACCCTCGAGAACCTCAGGTACGATATCCATATTGTTGAAATCATAATTTTGTGCGGCGGCCATCTTGGATTTGAAAAATGATCACAAAATCGTTCTCTGCACCCTCGAGAACCTCGGATATGAAACCCATAATGTAGTTATCATAATTTTGAGCGACGGCCATCTTGGATTTCAAAAATGATCACAAAATCGTTTTGTGCACTCTCGAGAACCTCGGATACGATACCCATATTGCTTAAAACATAATTGTTTGTGGCAGCCCTCTTGGATTTCAAAAATTATCACAGAATTGTTCTCTATACCCTCGAGAACCTCGGACACGATATCCATATTGTTGTCATCAAAATTTTGCGCGGCGGCCATCTTCGAATTCAAAAATGATCCCAAAATCATTCTCTGCACCCTCGAGAATCTCGGACACGATATCCATATTGCTAAAATCATTATTATGTGCAGCGGCCATCTTGAATTTGAAAAATGATATCCAAATCGTTCTCTGCACACTCGAGAATCTTGGACACGATATCCATATTGCTGAAGTCATAATTTTGTGCGGCGGCCATCTTGGATTTCAAAAATGATCACAGAATTGTTCTCTACACCCTCGAGAACCTCGGACACGATATCCATATTGTTGTCATCAAAAATTTGCGCGGCGGCCATCTTGGAATTCAAAAATGATCACCAAATCGTTCTCTGCACCCTCGAGAACCTCAGGTACGATATCCATATTGCTGAAATCATAATTTTGTGCGGCGGACATCTTGGATTTGAAAAATGATCACAAAATCGTTCTCAGCACCCTCGAGAACCTTGGATAGGATATCCATATTGCTGAAGTCATAATTTTGTGTGGCGGCCATCTTGGATTTGAAAAATATTCACAAAGTCGTTCTCAGCACCCTCGAGAACCTCTGATACGATACCCATAATATAGTTATCATAATTTTTAACGGCGGCCATCTCGGATTCAAAAATGATCCCAAAATCATTCTCTGCACCCTCGAGAATCTCGGACACGATATCCATATTGCTGAAATCATAATTTTGTGTGGCGGCCATCTTGGATTTGAAAAATATTCACAAAAACGTTATCAGCACCCTCGAGAACCTCTGATACGATACCCATAATGTAGTTATCATAATTTTGAGCGGCGGCCATCTTGGATTTCAAAAATGATCACAAAATCGTTCTATCGACTCTCGAGAACCTCGGATACGATACCCACATTTTTGTTATCATAATCTTGCACGGTGGCCATCTTGGATTTGAAAAATGATCACATTATCGTATTCAGCACCGTCGAGAACCTCGGATACGATACCCATAATGTAGTTATCATAATTTTGAGCGGCGGCCATCTCGGATTTAAAAAAGATCCCAAAATTGTTTTCTGCACCCTCGAGAACCTCGGACACGATATCAATATTGCTGAAAACATTATTGTTTGCGGCAGCCCTCTTGGATTTCAAAAATGATCACAGACTTGTTCTCTGCACCCTCGAGAACCTCGGACACGATATCAGTATTGCTAAAATCATACTTTTGTGCGGCGGCCATCTTGGATTTGAAAAATGATCACCAAATCTTTCTCTGCACCCTCGAGAACCTCAGGTACGATATCCATATTGTTGAAATCATAATTTTGTGCGGCGGCCATCTTGGATTTGAAAAATGATCACAAAATCGTTCTCTGCACCCTCGAGAACCTCGGATATGATACCCATAATGTAGTTATCATAATTTTGAGCGACGGCCATCTTGGATTTCAAAAATGATCACAAAATCGTTTTGTGCACTCTCGAGAACCTCGGATACGATACCCATATTGCTTAAAACATAATTGTTTGTGGCAGCCCTCTTGGATTTCAAAAATTATCACAGAATTGTTCTCTATACCCTCGAGAACCTCGGACACGATATCCATATTGTTGTCATCAAAATTTTGCGCGGCGGCCATCTTCGAATTCAAAAATGATCCCAAAATCATTCTCTGCACCCTCGAGAATCTCGGACACGATATCCATATTGCTAAAATCATTATTATGTGCAGCGGCCATCTTGAATTTGAAAAATGATATCCAAATCGTTCTCTGCACACTCGAGAATCTTGGACACGATATCCATATTGCTGAAGTCATAATTTTGTGCGGCGGCCATCTTGGATTTCAAAAATGATCACAGAATTGTTCTCTACACCCTCGAGAACCTCGGACACGATATCCATATTGTTGTCATCAAAAATTTGCGCGGCGGCCATCTTGGAATTCAAAAATGATCACCAAATCGTTCTCTGCACCCTCGAGAACCTCAGGTACGATATCCATATTGCTGAAATCATAATTTTGTGCGGCGGACATCTTGGATTTGAAAAATGATCACAAAATCGTTCTCAGCACCCTCGAGAACCTTGGATAGGATATCCATATTGCTGAAGTCATAATTTTGTGTGGCGGCCATCTTGGATTTGAAAAATATTCACAAAGTCGTTCTCAGCACCCTCGAGAACCTCTGATACGATACCCATAATGTAGTTATCATAATTTTGAGCGGCGGCCATCTTGGATGTCAAAAATGATCACAAAATCGTTCTGTCGACTCTCGAGAACCTCGGATACGATACCCATATTTTTGTTATCATAATCTTGCACGGCGGCCATCTTGGATTTGAAAAATGATCCCAAAATCGTTTTGTGCACTCTCGAGAACCTCGGATACGATACCCATATTGCTGAAAAGATAATTGTTTGCGGCAGCCCTCTTGGATTTCAAAAATTATCACAGAATTGTTCTCTACACCCTCGAGAACCTCGGACACGATATCCATATTGTTGTCATCAAACTTTTGCGCGGCCGCTATCTTCGAATTCAAAAATGATCCCAAAATCATTCTCTGCACCCTCGAGAATCTCGGACACGATATCCATATTGCTGAAATCATAATTTTGTGTGGCGGCCATCTTGGATTTGAAAAATATTCACAAAGTCGTTCTCAGCACCCTCGAGAACCTCTGATACGATAGCCATAATGTAGTTATCATAATTTTGAGCGGCGGCCATCTTGGATGTCAAAAATGATCACAAAATCGTTCTGTCGACTCTCGAGAACCTCGGATACGATACCCATATTTTTGTTATCATAATCTTGCACGGCGGCCATCTTGGATTTGAAAAATGATCCCAAAATCGTTTTGTGCACTCTCGAGAACCTCGGATACGATACCCATATTGCTGAAAAGATAATTGTTTGCGGCAGCCCTCTTGGATTTCAAAAATTATCACAGAATTGTTCTCTACACCCTCGAGAACCTCGGACACGATATCCATATTGTTGTCATCAAACTTTTGCGCGGCCGCTATCTTCGAATTCAAAAATGATCCCAAAATCATTCTCTGCACCCTCGAGAATCTCGGACACGATATATATATTGCTAAAATCATTATTTTGTGCAGCTGCAATCTTGGATTTGAAAAATGATCACCAAATCGTTCTCTGCACACTCGAGAATCTCGGACACGATATCCATATTGCTGAAGTCATAATTTTGTGCGGCGGCCATCTTGGATTTCAAAAATGATCACAAAATCGTTTTGTGCACTCTCGAGAACCTCGGATACGATACCCATATTTTTGTGATCATAATCTTGCACGGCGGCCATCTTTGATATGAAAAATGATCAGAAAATCGTTCTCAGCACCCGCGAGAACCTCGCATACGATTCCCAAATTTTTGTGATCATAATCTTGTACGGCGGCCATCTTGGGTTTGAAAAATAATCACATAATCGTATTCAGCACCCTCGAGAACCTCGGATTCGATACCCATTATGTAGTTATCATACTTTTGAGCGGCGGCCGTCTTGGATTTTAAAACTGACCACAAAATCGTTCTCTGCACCCTCGAGAACCTCTGATACGATACCCATAATGTAGTTATCATAATTTTTAACGGCGGCCATCTCGGATTCAAAAATGATCCCAAAATCATTCTCTGCACCCTCGAGAATCTCGGACACGATATCCATATTGCTGAAATCATAATTTTGTGTGGCGGCCATCTTGGATTTGAAAAATATTCACAAAAACGTTCTCAGCACCCTCGAGAACCTCTGATACGATACCCATAATGTAGTTATCATAATTTTGAGCGGCGGCCATCTTGGATTTCAAAAATGATCACAAAATCGTTCTATCGACTCTCGAGAACCTCGGATACGATACCCATATTTTTGTTATCATAATCTTGCACGGTGGCCATCTTGGATTTGAAAAATGATCACATAATCGTATTCAGCACCGTCGAGAACCTCGGATACGATACCCATAATGTAGTTATCATACGTTTGAGCGGCGGCCATCTTGGATTTTAAAACTGATCACAAAATCGTTCTCTGCACCCTCGAGAACCTCTGATACGATACCCATTATGTAGTTATCATAATTTTGAGCGGCGGCCATCTCGGATTTAAAAAAGATCCCAAAATTGTTTTCTGCACCCTCGAGAACCTCGGACACGATATCAATATTGCTGAAAACATTATTGTTTGCGGCAGCCCTCTTGGATTTCAAAAATGATCACAGACTTGTTCTCTGCACCCTCGAGAACCTCGGACACGATATCAGTATTGCTAAAATCATACTTTTGTGCGGCGGCCATCTTGGATTTGAAAAATGATCACCAAATCTTTCTCTGCACCCTCGAGAACCTCAGGTACGATATCCATATTGTTGAAATCATAATTTTGTGCGGCGGCCATCTTGGATTTGAAAAATGATCACAAAATCGTTCTCTGCACCCTCGAGAACCTCGGATATGAAACCCATAATGTAGTTATCATAATTTTGAGCGACGGCCATCTTGGATTTCAAAAATGATCACAAAATCGTTTTGTGCACTCTCGAGAACCTCGGATACGATACCCATATTGCTTAAAACATAATTGTTTGTGGCAGCCCTCTTGGATTTCAAAAATTATCACAGAATTGTTCTCTATACCCTCGAGAACCTCGGACACGATATCCATATTGTTGTCATCAAAATTTTGCGCGGCGGCCATCTTCGAATTCAAAAATGATCCCAAAATCATTATCTGCACCCTCGAGAATCTCGGACACGATATCCATATTGCTAAAATCATTATTATGTGCAGCGGCCATCTTGAATTTGAAAAATGATATCCAAATCGTTCTCTGCACACTCGAGAATCTTGGACACGATATCCATATTGCTGAAGTCATAATTTTGTGCGGCGGCTATCTTGGATTTCAAAAATGATCACAGAATTGTTCTCTACACCCTCGAGAACCTCGGACACGATATCCATATTGTTGTCATCAAAAATTTGCGCGGCGGCCATCTTGGAATTCAAAAATGATCACCAAATCGTTCTCTGCACCCTCGAGAACCTCAGGTACGATATCCATATTGCTGAAATCATAATTTTGTGCGGCGGACATCTTGGATTTGACAAATGATCACAAAATCGTTCTCAGCACCCTCGAGAACCTTGGATAGGATACCCATAATGTAGTTATCATAATTTTGAGCGGCGGCCATCTTGCATTTCAAAAATGATCACAAAATCGTTTTGTGCACTCTCGAGAACCTCGGATACGATACCCATATTGCTTAAAACATAATTGTTTGCGGCAGCCCTCTTGGATTTCAAAAATTATCACTGAATTGTTCTCTATACCCTCGAGAACCTCGGACACGATATCCATATTGTTGTCATCAAAATTTTGCGCGGCGGCCATCTTCGAATTCAAAAATGATCCCAAAATCATTCTCTGCACCCTCGAGAATCTCGGACACGATATCCATATTGCTAAAATAATTATTTTGTGCAGCGGCCATCTTGGATTTGAAAAATGATCACCAAATCGGTCTCTGCACACTCGAGAATCTTGGACACGATATCCATATTGCTGAAGTCATAATTTTGTGCGGAGACCACCTTGGATTTCAAAAATGATCACAGAATTGTTCTCTACACCCTCGAGAACCTCGGACACGATATCATTATTGTTGTCATCGAAATTTTGCGCGGCGGCCATCTTCGAATTCAAAAATGATCCCAAAATCATTCGCTGCACCCTCGAGAATCTCGGACACGATATCCATATTGCTGAAATCATGATTTTGTGCGGCAGCCATCTTGGATTTGAAAAATGATCACAAAATCGTTCTCAGCACCCTCGAGAACCTCGGACACGATATCCATATTGCTAAAATCATTATTTTGTGCAGCGGCCATCTTGGATTTGAAAAATTATCACCAAATCGTTCTCTGGACACTCGAGAATCTCGGACACGATATCGATTTTGCTGAAGTCATAATTTTGTGCGGCGGCCATCTTGGATTTGAAAAATGATCACAAAATCGTTCTCAGCACCCTCGAGAACCTCGGTTACGATACCCATAATGTAGTTATCATGCTTTTGAGTGGCGGCCATTTTGGATTTGAAAAATGATCCCAAAATCGTTCTCTGCACCCTCGAGAACCTCTGATACGATACCCATAATGTAGTTATCATAATTTTGAGCGGCGGCCATCTCGGATTTAAAAATGATCCCAAAATTGTTTTCTGCACCCTCGAGAACCTCAGACACGATATCCATATTGCTAAAATCATTATTGTTTGCGGCAGCCCTCTTGGATTTCCAAAATGATCACCAAATCGTTCTCTGCACCATCGAGAACCTCTCATACGATACCCATAATGTAGTTATCAAACTTTTGAGCGGCGGCCATCTTGGATTTGAAAAATGATCACAAAATTGTTCTCTGCACCCTCGAGAACCTCGGATACGATACCCAAAATGTAGTTATCATAATTTTGAGCGGCGGCCATCTTGGATTTCAAAAATGATCACAAAATAGATCTGTGCACTCTCGAGAACCTCGGATACGATACCCATATTGCTGAAAACATAATTGTTTGCGGCAGCCATCTTGGATTTGAAAAATGATCACAAAATCGTTCTCAGCACCCTCGAGAACCTCGGTTACGATACCCATAATGTAGTTATCATGCTTTTGAGGGGCGGCCATTTTGGATTTGAAAAATGATCCCAAAATCGTTCTCTGCACCCTCGAGAACCTCTGATACGATACCCATAATGTAGTTATCATAATTTTGAGCGGCGGCCATCTCGGATTTAAAAATGATCCCAAAATTGTTTTCTGCACCCTCGAGAACCTCAGACACGATATCCATATTGCTGAAAACATTATTGTTTGCGGCAGCCCTCTTGGATTTCAAAAATGATCATAGAATTGTTCTCTGCACCCTCGGAACCTCGGACACGATATCCATTTTGCTCAAATCATTATTTTGTGCGGCAGCCATCTTGGATTTGAAAAATGATCACAAAGTTCTCAGCACCATCGAGAACCTCTGATACGATACCCATAATGTAGTAATCATACTTTTGAGCGGCGGCCATCTTGCATTTGAAAAATGATCACAAAATCGTTCTCTGCACCCTCGAGAACCTCGGATACGATACCCAAAATGTAGTTATCATACTTTTGAGCGGCGGCCATCTTGGATTTTAAAACTGATCACAAAATCGTTCTCTGCACCCTCGAGAACCTCTGATACGATACCCATAATGTAGTTATCATAATTTTGAGCGGCGGCCATCTTGGATTTCAAAAATGATCACAAAATCGTTTTGTGCACTCTCGGGAACCACGGATACGATACCCTTATTGCTGAAAACATAATTTTGTGCGGCGGCCATCTTGGATTTGAAAAATGATCACAAAATCGTTCTCAGCACACTCGAGATCCTTGGATACGATACCCATAATGTAGTTATCATACTTTTGAGCGGCGGCCATCTTGGATTTGAAAAATGATCACAAAATCGTTCTCTGCACCCTCGAGAACCTCGGATATGATACCCATAATGTAGTTATCATAATTTTGAGCGACGGCCATCTTGGATTTCAAACATGATCACAAAATAGATCTGTGCACTCTCGAGAACCTCGGATACGATACCCATATTGCTGAAAACATAATTGTTTGCGGCAGCCATCTTGGATTTGAAAAATGATCACAAAATCGTTCTCAGCACCCTCGAGAACCTCGGTTACGATACCCATAATGTAGTTATCATGCTTTTGAGGGGCGGCCATCTTGGATTTGAAAAATGATCACAAAATCGTTCTCTGCACCCACGAGAACCTCGGATATGATACCCATAATGTAGTTATCATAATTTTGAGCGACGGCCATCTTGGATTTCAAAAATGATCACAAAATAGATCTGTGCACTCTCGAGAACCTCGGATACGATACCCATATTGCTGAAAACATAATTGTTTGCGGCAGCCATCTTGGATTTGAAAAATGATCACAAAATCGTTCTCAGCACCCTCGAGAACCTCGGTTACGATACCCAAAATGTAGTTATCATACTTTTGAGCGGCGGCCATCTTGGATTTTAAAACTGATCACAAAATCGTTCTCTGCACCCTCGAGAACCTCTGATACGATACCCATAATGTAGTTATCATAATTTTGAGCGGCGGCCATCTCGGATTCAAAAATGATCCCAAAATCATTCTCTGCACCCTCGAGAATCTCGGACACGATATCCATATTACTGAAATCATAATTTTGGGTGGCGGCCATCTTGGATTTGAAAAATGTTCACAAAAACGTTCTCAGCACCCTCGAGAACCTCTGATACGATACCCATAATGAAGTTATCATAATTTTGAGCGGCGGCCATCTTGGATTTCAAAAATGATCACAAAATCGTTCTGTCCACTCTCGAGAACCTCGGATACGATACCCATATTTTTGTGATCATAATCTTGCACGGCGGCCATCTTGGATATGAAAAATGATCAGAAAATCGTTCTCAGCACCCGCGAGAACCTCGGATACGATATCCAAATTTTTGTGATCATAATCTTGTACGGCGGCCATCTTGGATTTGAAAAATGATCACATAATCGCATTCAGCACCCTCGAGAACCTCGGATACGATACCCATAATGTAGTTACCATAGTTTTGAGCGGTGGCCATCTTGGATTTTAAAACTGATCACAAAATCGTTCTCTGCACCCTCGAGAACCTCTGGTACGATATCCATATTGCTAAAATCATTATTTTGTGCGGCGGCCATCTTGGATTTGAAAAATGATCACAAAATCGTTCTCTGCACCCTCGAGAACCTCGGATATGATACCCATAATGTAGTTATCATAATTTTGAGCGGCGGCCATCTTGGATTTCAAAAATGATCACAAAATCGTTTTGTGCACTCTCGAGAACTTCGGACACGATATCCATATTGCTGAAGTCATAATTTTGTGCGGCGGCCATCTTGGATTTCAAAAATGATCACAGAATTGTTCTCTACACACTCGGGAACCTAGGACACGATATCCATATTGTTGTCATCAAAATTTTGCGCGGCAGCCATCTTGGAATTCAAAAATGATCACCAAATCGTTCTCTGCACCCTCGAGAACCTGAGGTACGATATCCATATTGCTGAAATCATAATTTTGTGCGGCGGCCATCTTGGATTTGAAAAATGATCACAAAATCGTTCTCAGCACCCTCGAGATCCTTGGATACGATACCCATAATGTAGTTATCATACTTTTGAGCGGCGGCCATCTTGGATTTGAAAAATCATCACAAAATCGTTCTCTGCACCCTCGAGAACCTCGGATATGATACCCATAATGTAGTTATCATAATTTTGAGCGGAGGCCATCTTGGATTTCAAAAATGATCACAAAATCGTTTTGTGCACTCTCGGGAACCTCGGATACGATACCCATATTGCTGAAAACATAATTGTTTGCGGCAGCCCTCTTGGATTTCAAAAATGATCACAGAATTGTTCTCTACACCCTCGAGAACCTCGGACACGATATCCATATTGTTGTCATCAAAATTTTGCGCGGCGGCCATCTTCGAATTCAAAAATGATCCCAAAATCATTCTCTGCACCCTCGAGAATCTCGGACACGATATCCATATTGCTAAAATCATGATTTTGTGCAGCGGCCATCTTGGATTTGAAAAATGATCACCAAATCGTTCTCTGCACACTCGAGAATCTCGGACACGATATCCATATTGCTGAAGTCATAATTTTGTGCGGCGGCCATCTTGGATTTCAAAAATGATCACAGAATTGTTCTCTACACCCTCGGGAACCTCGGACACGATATCCATATTGTTGTCATCAAAATTTTGCGCGGCGGCCATCTTGGATTTCAAAAATGATCACAAAATCGTTTTGTGCACTCTCGGGAACCTCGGATACGATACCCATATTGCAGAAAACATAATTGTTTGCGGCAGCCCTCTTGGATTTCAAAAATGATCACAGAATTGTTCTCTACACCCTCGAGAACCTCGGACATGATATCCATATTGTTGTCATCAAAATTTTGCGCGGCGGCCATCTTCGAATTCAAAAATGATCCCAAAATCATTCTCTGCACCCTCGAGAATATCGGACACGATGTCCATATTGCTGAAATCATAATTTTGTGCGGCGGCCATCTTGGATTTGAAAAATTATAACAAAATCGTTCTCAGCACCCTCGAGAACCTCGGTTAGGATACCCATAATGTAGTTATCATGCTTTTGAGGGGCGGCCATCTTGGATTTGAAAAATCATCTCAAAATCGTTCTCTGCACCCTCGAGAACCTCTGATACGATACCCATAATGTAGTCATCATAATTTTAAGCGGCGGCTTTCTCGGATTTAAAAATGATCCCAAAATTGTTTTTTGCACCCTCGAGAACCTCAGACATGATATCCATATTGCTGAAAAGATTATTGTTTGCGGCAGCCCTCTTGGATTTCAAAAATTATCACAGATTTGTTCTCTACACCCTCGAGAACCTCGGACACGATATCCATATTGCTAAAATCATTATTTTGTGCAGCGGCCATCTTGGATTTGAAATATGATCACCAAATCGTTTTCTGCACCCTCGAGAATCTCGGACACGATATCCATTTTGCTGAAGTCATAATTTTGTGCGGCAGCCATCTTGGATTTGAAAAATGATCGCAAAATCGTTCTCAGCACCCTCGAGAACCTCGGTTACGACACCCATAATGTAGTTATCATGCTTTTGAGGGGCGGCCATCTTGGATTTGAAAAATCATCCCAAAATCGTTCTCTGCACACTCGAGAACCTCTGATACGATACCCGTATTGTAGTTATCATAATTTTGAGCGGCGGCTTTCTCGGATTTAAAAATGATCTCAAAATTGTTTTTTGCACCCTCGAGAACCTCAGACACGATATCCATATTGCTGAAAAGAAAATTGTTTGCGGCAGCCCTCTTGGATTTCAAAAATTATCACAGAATTGGTCTCTACACCCTCGAGAACCTCGGACACGATATCCATATTGTTGTCATCAAAATTTTGCGCGGCGGCCATCTTCGAATTCAAAAATGATCCCAAAATTATTCTCTGCACCCTCGAGAATCTCGGACACGATATCCATATTGCTAAAATCATTATTTTGTAGAGCGGCCATCTTGGATTTGAAAAATGATCACCAAATCGTTCTCTGCACACTCGAGAATCTTGGACACGATATCCATATTGCTGAAGTCATAATTTTGTGCGGCGGCCATCTTGGATTTCAAAAATGATCACAGAATTGTTCTCTACACCCTCGAGAACCTCGGACACGCTATCCATATTGTTGTCATAAAAATTTTGCCCGGCGGCCATCTTCGAATTCAAAAATGATCCCAAAATCATTCTCTGCATCCTCGAGAATCTCGGACACGATATCCATATTGCTGAAATCATAATTTTGTGCGGCGGCCGTCTTGGATTTGAAAACTGATCACAAAATCGTTCTCTGCACCCTCGAGAACCTCTGATACGATACCCATAATGTAGTTATCATAATTTTGAGCGGCGGCCATCTCGGATTTAAAAATGATCCCAAAATTGTTTTCTGCACCCTCGAGAACCTCGGACACGATATCAATATTGCTGAAAACATTATTGTTTGCGGCAGCCCTCTTGGATTTCAAAAATGATCACAGACTTGTTCTCTGCACCCTCGAGAACCTCGGACACGATATCAGTATTGCTAAAATCATACTTTTGTGCGGCGGCCATCTTGGATTTGAAAAATGATCAACAAATCTTTCTCTGCACCCTTGAAAACCTCGGATATGATACCCATAATGTATTTATCATTATTTTGTGCAGCGGCCATCTTGGATTTGAAAAATGATCACCAAATCGTTCTCTGCACACTCGAGAATCTCGGACACGATATCCATATTGCTAAAATCATAATTTTGTGCGGCGGCCATCTTGGATTTCAAAAATGATCACAGAATTGTTCTCTACACCCTCGGGATCCTCGGACACGATATCCATATTGTTGTCATCAAAATTTTGCGCGGCGGCCATCTTGGAATTCAAAAGTGATCACCAAATCGTTCTCTGCACCCTCGAGAACCTCAGGTACGATATCCATATTGCTGAAATCATAATTTTGTGCGGCGGCCATCTTGGATTTGAAAAATGATCACAAAATAGTTCTCAGCACCCTCGAGATCCTTGGATACGATACCCATAATGTAGTTATCATACTTTTGAGCGGCGGCCATCTTGGATTTGAAAAATCATCACAAAATCGTTCTCTGCACCCTCGAGAACCTCGGATATGACACCCATAATGGAGTTATCATAATTTTGAGCGGAGGCCATCTTGGATTTCAAAAATGATCACAAAATCGTTTTGTGCACTCTCGGGAACCTCGGATACGATACCCATATTGCTGAAAACATAATTGTTTGCGGCAGCCCTCTTGGATTTCAAAAATGATCACAGAATTGTTCTCTACACCCTCGACAACCTCAGACACGATATCCATATTGCTGAAAACATTATTGTTTGCGGCAGCCCTCTTGGATTTCAAAAATGATCATAGAATTGTTCTCTGCACCCTCGGAACCTCGGACACGATATCCGTTTTGCTAAAATCATAATTTTGTGCGGCAGCCATCTTGGATTTGAAAAATGATCACAAAGACGTTCTCAGCACCATCGAGAACCTCTGATACGATACCCATAATGTAGTTATCATACTTTTGAGCGGCGGCCATCTTGCATTTGAAAAATGATCACAAAATCGTTCTCTGCACCCTCGAGAACCTCGGATACGATACCCAAAATGTAGTTATCATACTATTGAGCGGCGGCCATCTTGGATTTTAAAACTGATCACAAAATCGTTCTCTGCACCCTCGAGAACCTCTGATACGATACCCATAATGTAGTTATCATAATTTTGAGCGACGGCCATCTCGGATTTAAAAATGATCCCAAAATCATCCTCTGCACCCTCGAGAATCTCGGACACGATATCCATATTACTGAAATCATAATTTTGGGTGGCGGCCATCTTGGATTTGAAAACTGTTCACAAAAACGTTCTCAGCACCCTCGAGAAACTCTGATACGATACCCATAATGTAGTTATCATACTTTTGAGCGGCGGCCATCTTGCATTTGAAAAATGATCACAAAATCGTTCTCTGCACCCTCGAGAACCTCGGATACGATACCCATAATGTAGTTATCATACTTTTGAGCGGCGGCCATCTTGGATTTGAAAACTGTTCACAAAAACGTTCTCAGCACCCTCGAGAAACTCTGATACGATACCCATAATGAAGTTATCATAATTTTGAGCGGTGGCCATCTTGGATTTCAAAAATGATCACAAAATCGTTCTGTCCACTCTCGAGAACCTCGGATACGATACCCATATTTTTGTGATCATAATCTTGCACGGCGGCCATCTTGGATATGAAAAATGATCAGAAAATCGTTCTCAGCACCCGCGAGAACCTCGGATACGATATCCAAATTTTTGTGATCATAATCTTGTACGGCGGCCATCTTGGATTTGAAAAATGATCACATAATCGTATTCAGCACCCTCGAGAACCTCGGATACGATACCCATAATGTAGTTATCATAGTTTTGAGCGGCGGCCATCTTGGATTTTAAAACTGATCACAAAATCGTTCTCTGCACCCTCGAGAACCTCAGGTACGATATCCATATTGCTAAAATCATTATTTTGTGCGGCGGCCATCTTGGATTTGAAAAATGATCACAAAATCGTTCTCTGCACCCTCGAGAACCTCGGATATGATACCCATAATGTAGTTATCATAATTTTGAGCGGCGGCCATCTTGGATTTCAAAAATGATCACAAAATCGTTTTGTGCACTCTCGAGAACTTCGGATACGATAACCATATTGCTGAAAACATAATTGTATGCGGCAGCCCTCTTGGATTTCAAAAATGATCACAGAATTGTTCTCTACACCCTCGAGAACCACGGACACGATATCTATATTGTTGTCATCAAAATTGTGCGCGGCGGCCATCTTGGAATTCAAAAATGATCACCAAATCGTTCTCTGCACCCTCGGGAACCTCAGGTACGATATCCATAATGTAATTATCATACTTTTGAGCGGCGGCCATCTTGGATTTGAAAAATAATCACAAAATCGTTCTCTGCACCCTTGAGAACCTCGGATATGATACCCATAATGTATTTATCATAATTTTGAGCGGAGGCCATCTTGGATTTCAAAAATGATCACAAAATCGTTTTGTGCACTCTCGGGAACCACGGATACGATACCCTTATTGCTGAAAACATTATTGTTTGCGGCAGCCCTCTTGGATTTCAAAAATGATCACAGAATTGTTCTCTACACCCTCGAGAACCTCGGACACGATATCCATATTGTCGTCATCAAAATTTTGCGCGGCGGCCATATTCGAATTCAAAAATGATCCCAAAATCATTCTCTGCACCCTCGAGAATCTCGGACACGATATCCATATTGCTAAAATCATTATTTTGTGCAGCGGCCATCTTGGATTTGAAAAATGATCACCAAATCGTTCTCTGCACACTCGAGAATCTCGGACACGATATCCATATTGCTAAAATCATAATTTTGTGCGGCGGCCATCTTGGATTTCAAAAATTATCACAGAATTGTTCTCTACACCCTCGGGAACCTCGGACACGATATCCATATTGTTGTCATCAAAATTTTGCGCGGCGGCCATCTTGGAATTCAAAAGTGATCACCAAATCGTTCTCTGCACACTCGAGAACCTCAGGTACGATATCCATATTGCTGAAATCATAATTTTGTGCGGCGGCCATCTTGGATTTGAAAAATGATCACAAAATAGTTCTCAGCACCCTCGAGATCCTTGGATACGATACCCATAATGTAGTTATCATACTTTTGAGCGGCGGCCATCTTGGATTTGAAAAATCATCACAAAATCGTTCTCTGCACCCTCGAGAACCTCGGATATGATACCCATAATGTAGTTATCATAATTTTGAGCGGAGGCCATCTTGGATTTCAAAAATGATCACAAAATCGTTTTGTGCACTCTCGGGAACCTCGGATACGATACCCATATTGCTGAAAACATAATTGTTTGCGGCAGCCCTCTTGGATTTCAAAAATGATCACAGAATTGTTCTCTGCACCCTCGAGAACCTCGGACACGATATCCATATTGTTGTCATCAAAATTTTGCGCGGCGGCCATCATGGAATTCAAAAATGATCCCAAAATCATTCTCTGCACCCTCGAGAATCTCGGACACGATATCCATATTGCTAAAATCATGATTTTGTGCAGCGGCCATCTTGGATTTGAAAAATGATCACCAAATCGTTCTCTGCACACTCGAGAATCTCGGACACGATATCCATATTGCTGAAGTCATAATTTTGTGCGGCGGCCATCTTGGATTTCAAAAATGATCACAGAATTGTTCTCTACACCCTCGGGAACCTCGGACACGATATCCTTATTGTTGTCATCAAAATTTTGCGCGGCGGCCATCTTGGATTTCAAAAATGATCACAAAATCGTTTTGTGCACTCTCGGGAACCTCGGATACGATACCCATATTGCAGAAAACATAATTGTTTGCGGCAGCCCTCTTGGATTTCAAAAATGATCACAGAATTGTTCTCTACACCCTCGAGAACCTCGGACACGATATCCATATTGTTGTCATCAAAATTTTGCGCGGCGGCCATCTTCGAATTCAAAAATGATCCCAAAATCATTCTCTGCACCCTCGAGAATATCGGACACGATGTCCATATTGCTGAAATCATAATTTTGTGCGGCGGCCATCTTGGATTTGAAAAATTATCACAAAATCGTTCTCAGCAGCCTCGAGAACCTCGGTTAGGATACCCATAATGTAGTTATCATGCTTTTGAGGGGCGGCCATCTTGGATTTGAAAAATCATCTCAAAATCGTTCTCTGCACCCTCGAGAACCTCTGATACGATACCCATAATGTAGTCATCATAATTTTAAGCGGCGGCTTTCTCGGATTTAAAAATGATCCCAAAATTGTTTTTTGCACCCTCGAGAACCTCAGACATGATATCCATATTGCTGAAAAGATTATTGTTTGCGGCAGCCCTCTTGGATTATAAAATTATCACAGATTTGTTCTCTACACCCTCGAGAACCTCGGACACGATATCCATATTGCTAAAATCATTATTTTGTGCAGCGGCCATCTTGGATTTGAAAAATGATCACCAAATCGTTTTCTGCACCCTCGAGAATCTCGGACACGATATCCATTTTGCTGAAGTCATAATTTTGTGCGGCGGCCATCTTGGATTTGAAAAATGATCACAAAATCGTTCTCAGCACCCTCGAGAACCTCGGTTACGACACCCATAATGTAGTTATCATGCTTTTGAGGGGCGGCCATCTTGGATTTGAAAAATCATCCCAAAATCGTTCTCTGCACACTCGAGAACCTCTGATACGATACCCGTATTGTAGTTATCATAATTTTGAGCGGCGGCTTTCTCGGATTTAAAAATGATCTCAAAATTGTTTTTTGCACCCTCGAGAACCTCAGACACGATATCCATATTGCTGAAAAGAAAATTGTTTGCGGCAGCCCTCTTGGATTTCAAAAATTATCACAGAATTGGTCTCTACACCCTCGAGAACCTCGGACACGATATCCATATTGTTGTCATCAAAATTTTGCGCGGCGGCCATCTTCGAATTCAAAAATGATCCCAAAATTATTCTCTGCACCCTCGAGAATCTCGGACACGATATCCATATTGCTAAAATCATTATTTTGTAGAGCGGCCATCTTGGATTTGAAAAATGATCACCAAATCGTTCTCTGCACACTCGAGAATCTCGGACACGATATCCATATTGTTGTCATAAAAATTTTGCCCGGCGGCCATCTTCGAATTCAAAAATGATCCCAAAATCATTCTCTGCATCCTCGAGAATCTCGGACACGATATCCATATTGCTGAAGTCATAATTTTGTGCGGCGGCCATCTTGGATTTCAAAAATGATCACAGAATTGTTCTCTACACCCTCGAGAACCTCGGACACGCTATCCATATTGTTGTCATAAAAATTTTGCCCGGCGGCCATCTTCGAATTCAAAAATGATCCCAAAATCATTCTCTGCATCCTCGAGAATCTCGTACACGATATCCATATTGCTGAAATCATAATTTTGTGCGGCGGCCGTCTTGGATTTGAAAAATGATCACAAAATCGTTCTCTGCACCCTCGAGAACCTCTGATACGATACCCATAATGTAGTTTTCATAATTTTGAGCGGCGGCCATCTCGGATTTAAAAATGATCCCAAAATTGTTTTCTGCACCCTCGAGAACCTCGGACACGATATCAATATTGCTGAAAACATTATTGTTTGCGGCAGCCCTCTTGGATTTCAAAAATGATCACAGACTTGTTCTCTGCACCCTCAAGAACCTCGGACACGATATCAGTATTGCTAAAATCATACTTTTGTGCGGCGGCCATCTTGGATTTGAAAAATGATCAACAAATCTTTCTCTGCACCCTTGAGAACCTCGGATATTTTACCCATAATGTATTTATCATAATTTTGAGCGGAGGCCATCTTGGATTTCAAAAATGATCACAAAATCGTTTTGTGCACTCTCGGGAACCACGGATACGATACCCTTATTGCTGAAAACATAATTGTTTGCGGCAGCCCTCTTGGATTTCAAAAATGATCACAGAATTGTTCTCTACACCCTCGAGAACCTCGGACACGATATCCATATTGTCGTCATCAAAATTTTGCGCGGCGGCCATATTCGAATTCAAAAATGATCCCAAAATCATTCTCTGCACCCTCGAGAATCTCAGACACGATATCCATATTGCTAAAATCATTATTTTGTGCAGCGGCCATCTTAGATTTGAAAAATGATCACCAAATCGTTCTCTGCACACTCGAGAATCTCGGACACGATATCCATATTGCTAAAATCATAATTTTGTGCGGCGGCCATCTTGGATTTCAAAAATGATCACAGAATTGTTCTCTACACCCTCGGGAACCTCGGACACGATATCCATATTGTTGTCATCAAAATTTTGCGCGGCGGCCATCTTGGAATTCAAAAGTGATCACCAAATCGTTCTCTGCACCCTCGAGAACCTCAGGTACGATATCCATATTGCTGAAATCATAATTTTGTGCGGCGGCCATCTTGGATTTGAAAAATGATCACAAAATAGTTCTCAGCACCCTCGAGATCCTTGGATACGATACCCATAATGTAGTTATCATACTTTTGAGCGGCGGCCATCTTGGATTTGAAAAATCATCACAAAATCGTTCTCTGCACCCTCGAGAACCTCGGATATGATACCCATAATGGAGTTATCATAATTTTGAGCGGAGGCCATCTGGGATTTCAAAAATGATCCCAAAATCATTCTCTGCACCCTCGAGAATCTCAGACACGATATCCATATTGCTAAAATCATTATTTTGTGCAGCGGCCATCTTAGATTTGAAAAATGATCACCAAATCGTTCTCTGCACACTCGAGAATCTCGGACACGATATCCATATTGCTAAAATCATAATTTTGTGCGGCGGCCATCTTGGATTTCAAAAATGATCACAGAATTGTTCTCTACACCCTCGAGAACCTCGGACACGATATCCATATTGTCGTCATCAAAATTTTGCGCGGCGGCCATATTCGAATTCAAAAATGATCCCAAAATCATTCTCTGCACCCTCGAGAATCTCAGACACGATATCCATATTGCTAAAATCATTATTTTGTGCAGCGGCCATCTTAGATTTGAAAAATGATCACCAAATCGTTCTCTGCACACTCGAGAATCTCGGACACGATATCCATATTGCTAAAATCATAATTTTGTGCGGCGGCCATCTTGGATTTCAAAAATGATCACAGAATTGTTCTCTACACCCTCGGGAACCTCGGACACGATATCCATATTGTTGTCATCAAAATTTTGCGCGGCGGCCATCTTCGAATTCAAAAATGATCCCAAAATCATTCTCTGCGCCCTCGAGAATCTCGGACACGATATCCATATTGCTAAAATCATGATTTTGTGCAGCGGCCATCTTGGATTTGAAAAATGATCACCAAATCGTTCTCTGCACACTCGAGAATCTCGGACACGATATCCATATTGCTGAAGTCATAATTTTGTGCGGCGGCCATCTTGGATTTCAAAAATGATCACAGAATTGTTCTCTACACCCTCGGGAACCTCGGACACGATATCCATATTGTTGTCATCAAAATTTTGCTCGGCGGCCATCTTGGATTTCAAAAATGATCACAAAATCGTTTTGTGCACTCTCGGGAACCTCGGATACGATACCCATATTGCAGAAAACATAATTGTTTGCGGCAGCCCTCTTGGATTTCACAAATGATCACAGAATTGTTCTCTACACCCTCGAGAACCTCGGACACGATATCCATATTGTTGTCATCAAAATTTTGCGCGGCGGCCATCTTCGAATTCAAAAATGATCCCAAATTCATTCTCTGCACCCTCGAGAATATCGGACACGATGTCCATATTGCTGAAATCATAATTTTGTGCGGCGGCCATCTTGGATTTGAAAAATTATCACAAAATCGTTCTCAGCACCCTCGAGAACCTCGGTTAGGATACCCATAATGTAGTTATCATGCTTTTGAGGGGCGGCCATCTTGGATTTGAAAAATCATCTCAAAATCGTTCTCTGCACCCTCGAGAACCTCTGATACGATACCCATAATGTAGTCATCATAATTTTAAGCGGCGGCTTTCTCGGATTTAAAAATGATCCCAAAATTGTTTTTTGCACCCTCGAGAACCTCAGACATGATATCCATATTGCTGAAAAGATTATTGTTTGCGGCAGCCCTCTTGGATTTCAAAAATTATTACAGATTTGTTCTCTACACCCTCGAGAACCTCGGACACGATATCCATATTGCTAAAATCATTATTTTGTGCAGCGGCCATCTTGGATTTGAAAAATGATCACCAAATCGTTTTCTGCACCCTCGAGAATCTCGGACACGATATCCATTTTGCTGAAGTCATAATTTTGTGCGGCGGCCATCTTGGATTTGAAAAATGATCACAAAATCGTTCTCAGCACCCTCGAGAACCTCGGTTACGACACCCATAATGTAGTTATCATGCTTTTGAGGGGCGGCCATCTTGGATTTGAAAAATCATCCCAAAATCGTTCTCTGCACACTCGAGAACCTCTGATACGATACCCGTATTGTAGTTATCATAATTTTGAGCG
Source organism: Leptidea sinapis (assembly GCF_905404315.1). NCBI lineage: Eukaryota > Metazoa > Arthropoda > Insecta > Lepidoptera > Pieridae > Leptidea > Leptidea sinapis. Next base: position 9,065,551 of record NC_066305.1, on the reverse strand, counting down.
GCGGCTTTCTCGGATTTAAAAATGATCTCAAAATTGTTTTTTGCACCCTCGAGAACCTCAGACACGATATCCATATTGCTGAAAAGAAAATTGTTTGCGGCAGCCCTCTTGGATTTCAAAAATTATCACAGAATTGGTCTCTACACCCTCGAGAACCTCGGACACGATATCCATATTGTTGTCATCAAAATTTTGCGCGGCGGCCATCTTCGAATTCAAAAATGATCCCAAAATTATTCTCTGCACCCTCGAGAATCTCGGACACGATATCCATATTGCTAAAATCATTATTTTGTAGAGCGGCCATCTTGGATTTGAAAAATGATCACCAAATCGTTCTCTACACACTCGAGAATCTCGGACACGATATCCATATTGCTGAAGTCATAATTTTGTGCGGCGGCCATCTTGGATTTCAAAAATGATCACAGAATTGTTCTCTACACCCTCGAGAACCTCGGACACGCTATCCATATTGTTGTCATAAAAATTTTGCCCGGCGGCCATCTTCGATTTCAAAAATGATCCCAAAATCATTCTCTGCATCCTCGAGAATCTCGGACACGATATCCATATTGCTGAAATCATAATTTTGTGCGGCGGCCGTCTTGGATTTGAAAAATGATCACAAAATCGTTCTCTGCACCCTCGAGAACCTCTGATACGATACCCATAATGTAGTTATCATAATTTTGAGCGGCGGCCATCTCGGATTTAAAAATGATCCCAAAATTGTTTTCTGCACACTCGAGAACCTCGGACACGATATCAATATTGCTGAAAACATTATTGTTTGCGGCAGCCCTCTTGGATTTCAAAAATGATCACAGACTTGTTCTCTGCACCCTCGAGAACCTCGGACACGATATCAGTATTGCTAAAATCATACTTTTGTGTGGCGGCCATCTTGGATTTGAAAAATGATCACCAAATCTTTCTCTGCACCCTCGAGAACCTCAGGTACGATATCCATATTGCTGAAATCATAATTTTGTGCGGCGGCCATCTTGGATTTGAAACATGATCACAAAATCGTTCTCTGCACCCTCGAGAATCTTGGACACGATATCCATATTGCTGAAGTCATAATTTTGTGCGGAGACCACCTTGGATTTCAAAAATGATCACATAATTGTTCTCTACACCCTCGGGAACCTCGGACACGATATCCATATTGTTGTCATCAAAATTTTGCGCGGCGGCCATCTTCGAATTCAAAAATGATCCCAAAATCATTCTCTGCACCCTCGAGAATCTCGGACACGATATCCATATTGCTAAAATCATTATTATGTGCAGCGGCCATCTTGGATTTGAAAAATGATCACCAAATCGTTCTCTGCACACTTGAGAATCTCGGACACGATATCCATATTGCTGAAGTCATAATGTTGTGCGGCGGCCATCTTGGATTTCAAAAATGATCACATAATTGTTCTCTACACCCTCGGGAACCTCGGACACGATATCCATATTGTTGTCATCAAAATTTTGCGCGGCGGCCATCTTGGATTTCAAAAATGATCACAAAATCGTTTTGTGCACTCTCGAAAACCTCGGATACGATACCCATATTGCTGAAAACATAATTGTTTGCGGCAGCCCTCTTGGATTTCAAAAATGATCACAGAATTGTTCTCTACACCATCGAGAACCTCGGACACGATATCCATATTGTTGTCATCAAAATTTTGCGCGGCGGCCATCTTCGAATTCAAAAATGATCCCAAAATCATTCTCTGCACCCTCGAGAATCTCGGACACGATATCCATATTGCTAAAATCATTATTATGTGCAGCGGCCATCTTGGATTTGAAAAATGATCACCAAATCGTTCTCTGCACACTTGAGAATCTCGGACACGATATCCATATTGCTGAAGTCATAATGTTGTGCGGCGGCCATCTTGGATTTCAAAAATGATCACATAATTGTTCTCTACACCCTCGGGAACCTCGGACACGATATCCATATTGTTGTCATCAAAATTTTGCGCGGCGGCCATCTTCGAATTCAAAAATGATCCCAAAATCATTCTCTGCACCCTCGAGAATCTCGGACACGATATCCATATTGCTAAAATCATTATTATGTGCAGCGGCCATCTTGGATTTGAAAAATGATCACCAAATCGTTCTCTGCACTCTCGGGAACCTCGGATACGATACCCATATTGCAGAAAACATAATTGTTTGCGGCAGCCCTCTTGGATTACAAAAATGATCACAAAATCGTTCTCAGCACCCTCGAGAACCTTGGATACGATACCCATAATGTAGTTATCATAATTTTGAGCGGCGGCCATCTTGCATTTCAAAAATGATCACAAAATCGTTTTGTGCACTCTCGAAAACCTCGGATACGATACCCATATTGCTGAAAACATAATTGTTTGCGGCAGCCCTCTTGGATTTCAAAAATGATCACAGAATTGTTCTCTACACCATCTAGAACCTCGGACACGATATCCATATTGTTGTCATCAAAATTTTGCGCGGCGGCCATCTTCGAATTCAAAAATGATCCCAAAATCATTCTCTGCACCCTCGAGAATCTCGGACACGATGTCCATATTGCTAAAATCATTATTATGTGCAGCGGCCATCTTGGATTTGAAAAATGATCACCAAATCGTTCTCTGCACACTTGAGAATCTCGGACACGATATCCATATTGCTGAAGTCATAATGTTGTGCGGCGGCCATCTTGGATTTCAAAAATGATCACATAATTGTTCTCTACACCCTCGGGAACCTCGGACACGATATCCATATTGTTGTCATCAAAATTTTGCGCGGCGGCCATCTTGGATTTCAAAAATGATCACAAAATCGTTTAGTGCACTCTCGGGAACCTCGGATACGATACCCATATTGCAGAAAACATAATTGTTTGCGGCAGCCCTCTTGGATTTCAAAAATGATCACAGAATTGTTCTCTACACCCTCGAGAACCTCGGACACGATATCCATATTGTTGTCATCAAAATTTTGCGCGGCGGCCATCTTCGAATTCAAAAATGATCCCAAAATCATTCTCTGCACCCTCGAGAATATCGGACACGATGTCCATATTGCTGAAATCATAATTTTGTGCGGCGGCCATCTTGGATTTGAAAAATGATCACAAAATCGTTCTCAGCACCCTCGAGAACCTCGGTTAGGATACCCATAATGTAGTTATCATGCTTTTGAGGGGCGGCCATCTTGGATTTGAAAAATCATCTCAAAATCGTTCTCTGCACCCTCGAGAACCTCTGATACGATACCCATAATGTAGTCATCATAATTTTAAGCGGCGGCTTTCTCGGATTTAAAAATGTTCCCAAAATTGTTTTTTGCACCCTCGAGAACCTCAGACATGATATCCATATTGCTGAAAAGATTATTGTTTGCGGCAGCCCTCTTGGATTTCAAAAATTATCACAGATTTGTTCTCTACACCCTCGAGAACCTCGGACACGATATCCATATTGCTAAAATCATTATTTTGTGCAGCGGCCATCTTGGATTTGAAAAATGATCACCAAATCGTTCTCTGCACCCTCGAGAATCTCGGACACGATATCCATTTTGCTGAAGTCATAATTTTGTGCGGCGGCCATCTTGGATTTGGAAAATGATCACAAAATCGTTCTCAGCACCCTCGAGAACCTCGGTTACGACACCCATAATGTAGTTATCATGCTGTTGAGGGGCGGCCATCTTGCATTTCAAAAATGATCACAAAATCGTTTTGTGCACTCTCGAGAACCTCGGATACGATACTCATATTGCTTAAAACATAATTGTTTGCGGCAGCCCTCTTGGATTTCAAAAATTATCACTGAATTGTTCTCTATACCCTCGAGAAACTCGGACACGATATCCATATTGTTGTCATCAAAATTTTGCGCGGCGGCCATCTTCGAATTCAAAAATGATCCCAAAATCATTCTCTGCACCCTCGAGAATATTGGACACGATATCCATATTGCTAAAATCATTATTTTGTGCAGCGGCCATCTTGGATTTGAAAAATGATCACAAAATCGTTCTCAGCACCCTCGAGAACCTCTGATACGATACCCATAATGTAGTTATCATAATTTTGAGCGGCGGCCATCTCGGTTTTAAAAATGATCCCAAAATTGTTTTCTGCACCCTCGAGAACCTCGGACACGATATCAATATTGCTGAAAACATTATTGTTTGTGGCAGCCCTCTTGGATTTCAAAAATGATCACAGACTTGTTCTCTGCACCCTCGAGAACCTCGGACACGATATCAGTATTGCTAAAATCATACTTTTGTGCGGCGGCCATCTTGGATTTGAAAAATGATCACCAAATCTTTCTCTGCACCCTCGAGAACCTCAGGTACGATATCCATGTTGCTGAAATCATAATTTTGTGCGGCGGCCATCTTGGATTTGAAAAATGATCACAAAATCGTTCTCTGCACCCTCGAGAACCTCGGATACGATACCCATAATGTAGTTATCATACGTTTGAACGGCGGGCATCTTGGATTTGAAAAATCATCCCAAAATTGTTTTCTGCACCCTCGAGAACCTCAGACACGATATCCATATTGCTGAAAACATTATTGTTTGCGGCAGCCCTCTTGGATTTCAAAAATGATCATAGAATTGTTCTCTGCACCCTCTGAACCTCGGACACGATATCCATTTTGCTAAAATCATAATTTTGTGCGGCAGCCATCTTGGATTTGAAAAATGATCACCAAATCTTTCTCTGCACCCTCGAGAACCTCAGACACGATATCCATATTGCTGAAAACATTATTGTTTGCGGCAGCCCTCTTGGATTTTAAAAATGATCATAGAATTGTTCTCTGCACCCTCTGAACCTCGGACACGATATCCATTTTGCTAAAATCATAATTTTGTGCGGCAGCCATCTTGGATTTGAAAAATGATCACAAATTCGTTCTCAGCACCATCGAGAACCTCTGATACGATACCCATAATGTAGTTATCATACTTTTTAGCGGCGGCCATCTTGCATTTGAAAAATGATCACAAAATCGTTCTCTGCACCCTCGAGAACCTCGGATACGATACCCAAAATGTAGATATCATACTTTTGAGCGGCGGCCATCTTGGATTTTAAAACTAATCACAAAATCGTTCTCTGCACCCTCGAGAACCTCTAATACGATACCCATAATGTAGTTATCATAATTTTGAGCGGCGGCCATCTCGGATTCAAAAATGATCCCAAAATCATTCTCTGCACCCTCGAGAATCTCGGACACGATATCCATATTGCTGAAATCATAATTTTGCGCGGCGGCCATCTTCGAATTCAAAAATGATCCCAAAATCATTCTCTGCACCCTCGAGAATATCGGACACGATGTCCATATTGCTGAAATCATAATTTTGTGCGGCGGCCATCTTGGATTTGAAAAATGATCACAAAATCGTTCTCAGCACCCTCGAGAACCTTGGTTACGATACCCATAATGTAGTTATCATGCTGTTGAGGGGCGGCCATCTTGGATTTCAAAAATGATCACAAAATCGTTTTGTGCACTCTCGAGAACCTCGGATACGATACTCATATTGCTTAAAACATAATTGTTTGCGGCAGCCCTCTTGGATTTCAAAAATTATCACTGAATTGTTCTCTATACCCTCGAGAACCTCGGACACGATATCCATATTGTTGTCATCAAAATTTTGCGCGGCGGCCATCTTCGAATTCAAAAATGATCCCAAAATCATTCTCTGCACCCTCGAGAATATTGGACACGATATCCATATTGCTAAAATCATTATTTTGTGCAGCGGCCATCTTGGATTTGAAAAATGATCACAAAATCGTTCTCAGCACCCTCGAGAACCTCTGATACGATACCCATAATGTAGTTATCATAATTTTGAGCGGCGGCCATCTCGGTTTTAAAAATGATCCCAAAATTGTTTCCTGCACCCTCGAGAACCTCGGACACGATATCAATATTGCTGAAAACATTATTGTTTGTGGCAGCCCTCTTGGATTTCAAAAATGATCACAGACTTGTTCTCTGCACCCTAGAGAACCTCGGACACGATATCAGTATTGCTAAAATCATACTTTTGTGCGGCGGCCATCTTGGATTTGAAAAATGATCACCAAATCTTTCTCTGCACCCTCGAGAACCTCAGGTACGATATCCATGTTGCTGAAATCATAATTTTGTGCGGCGGCCATCTTGGATTTGAAAAATGATCACAAAATCGTTCTCTGCACCCTCGAGAACTTCGGATACGATACCCATAATGTAGTTATCATACGTTTGAACGGCGGGCATCTTGGATTTGAAAAATCATCCCAAAATTGTTTTCTGCACCCTCGAGAACCTCAGACACGATATCCATATTGCTGAAAACATTATTGTTTGCGGCAGCCCTCTTGGATTTCAAAAATGATCATAGAATTGTTCTCTGCACCCTCTGAACCTCGGACACGAAATCCATTTTGCTAAAATCATAATTTTGTGCGGCAGCCATCTTGGATTTGAAAAATGATCACCAAATCTTTCTCTGCACCCTCGAGAACCTCAGACACGATATCCATATTGCTGAAAACATTATTGTTTGCGGCAGCCCTCTTGGATTTCAAAAATGATCATAGAATTGTTCTCTGCACCCTCTGAACCTCGGACACGATATCCATTTTGCTAAAATCATAATTTTGTGCGGCAGCCATCTTGGATTTGAAAAATGATCACAAATTCGTTCTCAGCACCATCGAGAACCTCTGATACGATACCCATAATGTAGTTATCATACTTTTTAGCGGCGGCCATCTTGCATTTGAAAAATGATCACAAAATCGTTCTCTGCACCATCGAGAACCTCGGATACGATACCCAAAATGTAGATATCATACTTTTGAGCGGCGGCCATCTTGGATTTTAAAACTAATCACAAAATCGTTCTCTGCACCCTCGAGAACCTCTAATACGGTACCCATAATGTAGTTATCATAATTTTGAGCGGCGGCCATCTCGGATTCAAAAATGATCCCAAAATCATTCTCTGCACCCTCGAGAATCTCGGACACGATATCCATATTGCTGAAATCATAATTTTGCGCGGCGGCCATTTTCGAATTCAAAAATGATCCCAAAATCATTCTCTGCACCCTCGAGAATATCGGACACGATGTCCATATTGCTGAAATCATAATTTTGTGCGGCGGCCATCTTGGATTTGAAAAATGATCACAAAATCGTTCTCAGCACCCTCGAGAACCTTGGTTACGATACCCATAATGTAGTTATCATGCTGTTGAGCGGCGGCCATCTTGGATTTGAAAAATGATCACAAAATCGTTCTCTGCACCCTCGACAACCTCGGATACGATACCCAAAATGAAGTTAACATAATTTTGAGCGGCAGCCATTTTGAATTTCAAAAATGATCACAAAATAGTTCTGTGCACTCTCGAGAACCTTGGATACGATACCCATATTGCTGAAAACATAAGTGTTTGCGGCAGCCCTCTTGGATTTCAATAATGATCACAGAATTGTTCTCTACACCCTCGAGAACCTCGGACACGATATCCATATTGTTGTCATCAAAATTTTGCGCGGCGGCCATCTTCGAATTCAAAAATGATCACAAAATAGTTCTGTGCACTCTCGAGAACCTCGGATACGATACCCATATTGCTGAAAACATAATTGTTTGCGGCAGCCATCTTGGATTTGAAAAATGATCACAAAATCGTTCTCAGCACCCTCGAGAACCTCGGTTAGGATACCCATAATGTAGTTATCATGCTTTTGAGGGGAGGCCATCTTGGATTTTAAAAATCATCCCAAAATCGTTCTCTGCATACATAATGTGGTTATCATAATTTAGAGCGGCGGCTTTCTCGGATTTAGAAATGATCCCAAAATTGTTTTTTGCACCCTCGAGAACCTCAGACATGATATCCATATTGCTGAAAAGATTATTGTTTGCGGCAGCCCTCTTGGATTTCAAAAATTATCACAGATTTGTTCTCTACACCCACGAGAACCTCGGACACGATATCCATATTGCTAAAATCATTATTTTGTGCAGCGGCCATCTTGGATTTGAAAAATGATCACCAAATCGTTCTCAGCACCCTCGAGAACCTCGGTTACGATACCCATAATGTAGTTATCATGCTTTTGAGGGGCGGCCATTTTGGATTTGAAAAATGATCCCAAAATCGTTCTCTGCACCCTCGAGAACCTCTGATACGATACCCATAATGTAGTTATCATAATTTTGAGCGGCGGCCATCTCGGATTTAAAAATGATCCCAAAATTGTTTTCTGCACCCTCGAGAACCTCAAACACGATATCCATATTGCTGAAAACATTATTGTTTGCGGCAGCCCTCTTGGATTTCAAAAATGATCATAGAATTGTTCTCTGCACCCTCGGAACCTCGGACACGATATCCATTTTGCTAAAATCATAATTTTGTGCGGCAGCCATCTTGGATTTGAAAAATGATCACAAATTCGTTCTCAGCACCATCGAGAACCTCTGATACGATACCCATAATGTAGTTATCATACTTTTTAGCAGCGGCCATCTTGCATTTGAAAAATGATCACAAAATCGTTCTCTGTACCCTCGAGAACCTCGGATACGATACCCAAAATGTAGTTATCATACTTTTGAGCGGCGGCCATCTTGGATTTTAAAACAAATCACAAAATCGTTCTCTGCACCCTCGAGAACCTCTAATACGATACCCATAATGTAGTTATCATAATTTTGAGCGGCGGCCATCTCGGATTCAAAAATGATCCCAAAATCATTCTCTGCACCCTCGAGAATCTCGGACACGATATCCATATTGCTGAAATCATAATTTTGCGCGGCGGCCATCTTCGAATTCAAAAATGATCCCAAAATCATTCTCTGCACCCTCGAGAATATCGGACACGAAGTCCATATTGCTGAAATCATAATTTTGTGCGGCAGCCATCTTGGATTTGAAAAATGATCACAAAATCGTTCTCAGCACCCTCGAGAACCTTGGTTACGATACCCATAATGTAGTTATCATGCTTTTGAGCGGCGGCCATCTTGGATTTGAAAAATGATCACAAAATCGTTCTCTGCACCCTCGAGAACCTCGGATACGATACCCAAAATGTAGTTATCATAATTTTGAGCGGCGGCCATCTTGGATTTCAAAAATGATCACAAAATAGTTCTGTGCACTCTCGAGAACCTCGGATACGATACCCATATTGCTGAAAACATAAGTGTTTGCGGCAGCCCTCTTGGATTTCAAAAATGATCACAGAATTGTTCTCTACACCCTCGAGAACCTCGGACACGATATCCATATTGTTGTCATCAAAATTTTGCGCGGCGGCCATCTTCGAATTCCAAAAATGATCACAAAATAGTTCTGTGCACTCTCGAGAACCTCGGATACGATACCCATATTGCTGAAAACATAATTGTTTGCGGCAGCCATCTTGGATTTGAAAAATGATCACAAAATCGTTCTCTGCACCCTCGAGAACCTCGGATACGATACCCAAAATGTAGTTAACATAATTTTGAGCGGCGGCCATCTTGGATTTCAAAAATGATCACAAAATAGTTCTGTGCACTCTCGAGAACCTCGGATACGATACCCATATTGCTGAAAACATAATTGCTTGCGGCAGCCCTCTTGGATTTCAAAAATGATCACAGAATTGTTCTCTACACCCTCGAGAACCTCGGACACGATATCCATATTGTTGTCATCAAAATTTTGCGCGGCGGCCATCTTCGAATTCCAAAAATGATCACAAAATAGTTCTGTGCACTCTCGAGAACCTCGGATACGATACCCATATTGCTGAAAACATAATTGTTTGCGGCAGCCATCTTGGATTTGAAAAATGATCACAAAATCGTTCTCTGCACCCTCGAGAACCTCGGATACGATACCCAAAATGTAGTTAACATAATTTTGAGCGGCGGCCATCTTGGAATTCAAAAATGATCACAAAATAGTTCTGTGCACTCTCGAGAACCTCGGATACGATACCCATATTGCTGAAAACATAATTGTTTGCGGCAGCCATCTTGGATTTGAAAAATGATCACAAAATCGTTCTCAGCACCCTCGAGAACCTCGGTTAGGATACCCAAAATGTAGTTATCATGCTTTTGAGGGGTGGCCATCTTGGATTTTAAAAATCATCCCAAAATCGTTCTCTGCATACATAATGTGGTTATCATAATTTAGAGCGGCGACTTTCTCGGATTTAGAAATGATCCCAAAATTGTTTTTTGCACCCTCGAGAACCTCAGACATGATATCCATATTGCTGAAAAGATTATTGTTTGCGGCAGCCCTCTTGGATTTCAAAAATTATCACAGATTTGTTCTCTACACCCACGAGAACCTCGGACACGATATCCATATTGCTAAAATCATTATTTTGTGCAGCGGCCATCTTGGATTTGAAAAATGATCACCAAATCGTTCTCTGCACACTCGAAAATCTCGGACACGATATCCATTGTGCTGAAGTCATAATTTTGTGCGGCAGCCATCTTGGATTTGAAAAATGATCACAAAATCGTTCTCAGCACCCTCGAGAACCTCGGTTACGATACCCATAATGTAGTTATCATGCTTTTGAGTGGCGGCCATCTTGGATTTGAAAAATGATCCCAAAATCGTTCTCTGCACCCTCGAGAACCTCGGATACGATATCCATATTGCTGAAATCATAATTTTGAGCGGCGGCCATCTCGGATTTAAAAATGATCCCAAAATTGTTTTCTGCACCCTCGAGAACCTCAGACACGATATCCATATTGCTGAAAACATTATTGTTTGTGGCAGCCCTCTTGTATTTCAAAAATGATCATAGAATTGTTCTCTGCACCCTCGGAACCTCGGACACGATATCCATTTTGCTAAAATCATAATTTTGTGCGGCAGCCATCTTGGATTTGAAAAATGATCACAAATTCGTTCTCAGCACCATCGAGAACCTCTGATACAATACCCATAATGTAGTTATCATACTTTTTAGCGGCGGCCATCTTGCATTTGAAAAATGATCACAAAATCGTTCTCTGCACCCTCGAGAACCTCGGATACGATACCCAAAATGTAGTTATCATACTTTTGAGCGGCGGCCATCTTGGATTTTAAAACAAATCACAAAATCGTTCTCTGCACCCTCGAGAACCTTTAATACGATACCCATAATGTAGTTATCATAATTTTGAGCGGCGGCCATCTCGGATTCAAAAATGATCCCAAAATCATTCTCTGCACCCTCGAGAATCTCGGACACGATATCCATATTGCTGAAATCATAATTTTGCGCGGCGGCCATCTTCGAATTCAAAAATGATCCCAAAATCATTCTCTGCACCCTCGAGAATATCGGACACGATGTCCATATTGCTGAAATCATAATTTTGTGCGGCGGCCATCTTGGATTTGAAAAATGATCACAAAATCGTTCTCAGCACCCTCGAGAACCTTGGTTACGATACCCATAATGTAGTTATCATGCTTTTGAGCGGCGGCCATCTTGGATTTGAAAAATGATCACAAAATCGTTCTCTGCACCCTCGAGAACCTCGGATACGATACCCAAAATGTAGTTATCATAATTTTGAGCGGCGGCCATCTTGGATTTCAAAAATGATCACAAAATAGTTCTGTGCACTCTCGAGAACCTTGGTTACGATACCCATAATGTAGTTATCATGCTTTTGAGCGGCGGCCATCTTGGATTTGAAAAATGATCACAAAATCGTTCTCTGCACCCTCGAGAACCTCGGATACGATACCCAAAATGTAGTTATCATAATTTTGAGCGGCGGCCATCTTGGATTTCAAAAATGATCACAAAATAGTTCTGTGCACTCTCGAGAACCTCGGATACGATACCCATATTGCTGAAAACATAAGTGTTTGCGGCAGCCCTCTTGGATTTCAAAAATGATCACAGAATTGTTCTCTACACCCTCGAGAACCTCGGACACGATATCCATATTGTTGTCATCAAAATTTTGCGCGGCGGCCATCTTCGAATTCCAAAAATGATCACAAAATAGTTCTGTGCACTCTCGAGAACCTCGGATACGATACCCATATTGCTGAAAACATAATTGTTTGCGGCAGCCATCTTGGATTTGAAAAATGATCACAAAATCGTTCTCTGCACCCTCGAGAACCTCGGATACGATACCCAAAATGTAGTTAACATAATTTTGAGCGGCGGCCATCTTGGAATTCAAAAATGATCACAAAATAGTTCTGTGCACTCTCGAGAACCTCGGATACGATACCCATATTGCTGAAAACATAATTGTTTCCGGCAGCCATCTTGGATTTGAAAAATGATCACAAAATCGTTCTCAGCACCCTCGAGAACCTCGGTTAGGATACCCAAAATGTAGTTATCATGCTTTTGAGGGGTGGCCATCTTGGATTTTAAAAATCATCCCAAAATCGTTCTCTGCATACATAATGTGGTTATCATAATTTAGAGCGGCGACTTTCTCGGATTTAGAAATGATCCCAAAATTGTTTTTTGCACCCTCGAGAACCTCAGACATGATATCCATATTGCTGAAAAGATTATTGTTTGCGGCAGCCCTCTTGGATTTCAAAAATTATCACAGATTTGTTCTCTACACCCACGAGAACCTCGGACACGATACCCATATTGCTAAAATCATTATTTTGTGCAGCGGCCATCTTGGATTTGAAAAATGATCACCAAATCGTTCTCTGCACACTCGAAAATCTCGGACACGATATCCATTGTGCTGAAGTCATAATTTTGTGCGGCAGCCATCTTGGATTTGAAAAATGATCACAAAATCGTTCTCAGCACCCTCGAGAACCTCGGTTACGATACCCATAATGTAGTTATCATGCTTTTGAGTGGCGGCCATTTTGGATTTGAAAAATGATCCCAAAATCGTTCTCTGCACCCTCGAGAACCTCTGATACGATATCCATATTGCTGAAATCATAATTTTGAGCGGCGGCCATCTCGGATTTAAAAATGATCCCAAAATTGTTTTCTGCACCCTCGAGAACCTCAGACACGATATCCATATTGCTGAAAACATTATTGTTTGCGGCAGCCCTCTTGGATTTCAAAAATGATCATAGAATTGTTCTCTGCACCCTCGGAACCTCGGACACGATATCCATTTTGCTAAAATCATAATTTTGTGCGGCAGCCATCTTGGATTTGAAAAATGATCACAAATTCGTTCTCAGCACCATCGAGAACCTCTGATACAATACCCATAATGTAGTTATCATACTTTTTAGCGGCGGCCATCTTGCATTTGAAAAATGATCACAAAATCGTTCTCTGCACCCTCGAGAACCTCGGATACGATACCCAAAATGTAGTTATCATACTTTTGAGCGGCGGCCATCTTGGATTTTAAAACAAATCACAAAATCGTTCTCTGCACCCTCGAGAACCTTTAATACGATACCCATAATGTAGTTATCATAATTTTGAGCGGCGGCCATCTCGGATTCAAAAATGATCCCAAAATCATTCTCTGCACCCTCGAGAATCTCGGACACGATATCCATATTGCTGAAATCATAATTTTGCGCGGCGGCCATCTTCGAATTCAAAAATGATCCCAAAATCATTCTCTGCACCCTCGAGAATATCGGACACGATGTCCATATTGCTGAAATCATAATTTTGTGCGGCGGCCATCTTGGATTTGAAAAATGATCACAAAATCGTTCTCAGCACCCTCGAGAACCTCGGTTACGATACCCATAATGTAGTTATCATGCTTTTGAGCGGCGGCCATCTTGGATTTGAAAAATGATCACAAAATCGTTCTCTGCACCCTCGAGAACCTCGGATACGATACCCAAAATGTAGTTATCATAATTTTGAGCGGCGGCCATCTTGGATTTCAAAAATGATCACAAAATAGTTCTGTGCACTCTCGAGAACCTCGGATACGATACCCATATTGCTGAAAACATAAGTGTTTGCGGCAGCCCTCTTGGATTTCAAAAATGATCACAGAATTGTTCTCTACACCCTCGAGAACCTCGGACACGATATCCATATTGTTGTCATCAAAATTTTGCGCGGCGGCCATCTTCGAATTCAAAAATGATCACAAAATAGTTCTGTGCACTCTCGAGAACCTCGGATACGATGCCCATATTGCTGAAAACATAATTGTTTGCGGCAGCCATCTTGGATTTGAAAAATGATCACAAAATCGTTCTCAGCACCCACGAGAACCTCGGTTAGGATACCCATAATGTAGTTATCATGCTTTTGAGGGGTGGCCATCTTGGATTTTAAAAATCATCCCAAAATCGTTCTCTGTACCCTCGAGAACCTCTGATACGATTCCCATAATGTAGTTATCATAATTTAGAGCGGCGGCCTTCTCGGATTTAGAAATGATCCCAAAATTGTTTTTTGCACCCTCGAGAACCTCAGACATGATATCCATATTGCTGAAAAGATTATTGTTTGCGGCAGCCCTCTTGGATTTCAAAAATTATCACAGATTTGTTCTCTACACCCACGAGAACCTCGGACACGATATCCATATTGCTAAAATCTTTATTTTGTGCAGCAGCCATCTTGGATTTGAAAAATGATCACCAAATCGTTCTCTGCACACTCGAAAATCTCGGACACGATATCCATTTTGCTGAAGTCAAAATTTTGTGCGGCAGTCATCTTGGATTTCAAAAATGATCACAAAATCGTTCTCAGCACCCTCGAGAACCTCGGTTACGATACCCATAATGTAGTTATCATGCTTTTGAGGGGCGGCCATTTTGGATATGAAAAATGATCCCAAAATCGTTCTCTGCACCCTCGAGAACCTCGGATATGATACCCATAATGTTGTTATCATAATTTTAAGCGGAGGCCATCTTGGATTTCAAAAATGATCACAAAATCGTTTTGTGCACTCTCGAGAACCTCGGATACGATACCCATATTGGTGGAAACATAAGTGTTTGCGGCAGCCCTCTTGGATTTCAAAAATGATCACAGAATTGTTCTCTACACCCTCGAGAACCTCGGACACGATATCCATATTGTTGTCATCAAAATTTTGCGCGGCGGCCATCTTCTAATTCAAAAATGATCCCAAAATCATTCTCTGCACACTCGAGAATATCGGACACGATGTCCATATTGCTGAAATCATAATTTTGTGCGGCGGCCATCTTGGATTTGAAAAATGATCACAAAATCGTTATCAGCACCCTCGAGAACCTCGGTTAGGATACCCATAATGTAGTTATCAGGCTTTTGAGGGGTGGCCATCTTGGATTTTAAAAATCATCCCAAAATCGTTCTCTGCACCCTCGAGAACCTCTGATACGATACCCATAATGTAGTTATCATAATTTAGAGCGGCGGCCTTCTCGGATTACGAAATGATCCCAAAATTGTTTTTTGCACCCTCGAGAACCTCAGACATGATATCCATATTGCTGAAAAGATTATTGTTTGCGGCAGCCCTCTTGGATTTCAAAAATTATCACAGATTTGTTCTCTACACCCTCGAGAACCTCGGACACGATATCCATATTGTTGTCATCAAAATTTTGCGCGGCGGCCATCTTCTAATTCAAAAATGATCCCAAAGTCATTCTCTGCACCCTCGAGAATATCGGACACGATGTCCATATTGCTGAAATCATAAATTTGTGCGGCTGCCATCTTGGATTTGAAAAATGATCACAAAATCGTTCTCAGCACCCTCGAGAACCTCGGTTACGATACCCATAATGTAGTTATCATGCTTTTGAGGGGTGGCCATCTTCGATTTTAAAAATCATCCCAAAATCGTTCTCTGCACCCTCGAGAACCTCTGATACGATACCCATAATGTAGTTATCATTATTTAGAGCGGCGGCCTTCTCGGATTTAAAAATGATCCCAAAATTGTTTTTTGCACCCTCGAGAACCTCAGACATGATATCCATATTGCTGAAAAGATTATTGTTTGCGGCAGCCCTCTTGGATTTTAAAAATTATCACAGATTTGTTCTCTACACCCACGAGAACCTCGGACACGATATCCATATTGCTAAAATCATTATTTTGTGCAGCGGCCATCTTGGATTTGAAAAATGATCACCAAATCGTTCTCTGCACACTCGAAAATCTCGGACACGATATCCATTTTGCTGAAGTCATAATTTTGTGCGGCTGCCATCTTGGATTTGAAAAATGATCACAAAATCGTTCTCAGCACCCTCGAGAACCTCTGATACGATACCCATAATGTAGTTATCATGCTTTTGAGGGGCGGCCATTTTGGATTTGAAAAATGATCCCAAAATCGTTCTCTGCACCCTCGAGAACCTCTGATACCATACCCATAATGCTATATTCATTATTATGTGCAGCGGCCATCTTGGATTTGAAAAATGATCACCAAATCGTTCTCTGCACACTCGAGAATCTCGGACACGATATCCATATTGCTATAGTCATAATTTTGTGCGGCGGCCATCTTGGATTTCAAAAATGATCACAGAATTGTTCTCTACACCCTCGAGAACCTCGGACACGATATCCATATTGTTGTCATCAAAATTTTGCGCGGCGGTCATCTTGGATTTCAAAAATGATCACAGAATTGTTCTCTACACCCTCGAGAACCTCGGACACGATATCCATATTGTTGTCATCATAATTTTGTGCGGCGGCCATCTTGGATTTGAAAAATGATCACAAAATCGTTCTCTGCACCCTCGAGAACCTCGGATACGATACCCATAATGTAGTTATCATACGTTTGAACGGCGGGCATCTTGGATTTGAAAAATCATCCCAAAATTGTTTTCTGCACCCTCGAGAACCTCAGACACGATATCCATATTGCTGAAAACATTATTGTTTGCGGCAGCCCTCTTGGATTTCAAAAATGATCATAGAATTGTTCTCTGCACCCTCTGAACCTCGGACACGATATCCATTTTGCTAAAATCATAATTTTGTGCGGCAGCCATCTTGGATTTGAAAAATGATCACCAAATCGTTCTCTGCACCCTCGAGAACCTCAGACACGATATCCATATTGCTGAAAACATTATTGTTTGCGGCAGCCCTCTTGGATTTCAAAAATGATCATAGAATTGTTCTCTGCACCCTCTGAACCTCGGACACGATATCCATTTTGCTAAAATCATAATTTTGTGCGGCAGCCATCTTGGATTTGAAAAATGATCACAAATTCGTTCTCAGCACCATCGAGAACCTCTGATACGATACCCATAATGTAGTTATCATACTTTTTAGCGGCGGCCATCTTGCATTTGAAAAATGATCACAAAATCGTTCTCTGCACCCTCGAGAACCTCGGATACGATACCCAAAATGTAGATATCATACTTTTGAGCGGCGGCCATCTTGGATTTTAAAACTAATCACAAAATCGTTCTCTGCACCCTCGAGAACCTCTAATACGATACCCATAATGTAGTTATCATAATTTTGAGCGGCGGCCATCTCGGATTCAAAAATGATCCCAAAATCATTCTCTGCACCCTCGAGAATCTCGGACACGATATCCATATTGCTGAAATCATAATTTTGCGCGGCGGCCATCTTCGAATTCAAAAATGATCCCAAAATCATTCTCTGCACCCTCGAGAATATCGGACACGATGTCCATATTGCTGAAATCATAATTTTGTGCGGCGGCCATCTTGGATTTGAAAAATGATCACAAAATCGTTCTCAGCACCCTCGAGAACCTTGGTTACGATACCCATAATGTAGTTATCATGCTGTTGAGGGGCGGCCATCTTGGATTTCAAAAATGATCACAAAATCGTTTTGTGCACTCTCGAGAACCTCGGATACGATACTCATATTGCTTAAAACATAATTGTTTGCGGCAGCACTCTTGGATTTCAAAAATTATCACTGAATTGTTCTCTATACCCTCGAGAACCTCGGACACGATATCCATATTGTTGTCATCAAAATTTTGCGCGGCGGCCATCTTCGAATTCAAAAATGATCCCAAAATCATTCTCTGCACCCTCGAGAATATTGGACACGATATCCATATTGCTAAAATCATTATTTTGTGCAGCGGCCATCTTGGATTTGAAAAATGATCACAAAATCGTTCTCAGCACCCTCGAGAACCTCTGATACGATACCCATAATGTAGTTATCATAATTTTGAGCGGCGGCCATCTCGGTTTTAAAAATGATCCCAAAATTGTTTCCTGCACCCTCGAGAACCTCGGACACGATATCAATATTGCTGAAAACATTATTGTTTGTGGCAGCCCTCTTGGATTTCAAAAATGATCACAGACTTGTTCTCTGCACCCTAGAGAACCTCGGACACGATATCAGTATTGCTAAAATCATACTTTTGTGCGGCGGCCATCTTGGATTTGAAAAATGATCACCAAATCTTTCTCTGCACCCTCGAGAACCTCAGGTACGATATCCATGTTGCTGAAATCATAATTTTGTGCGGCGGCCATCTTGGATTTGAAAAATGATCACAAAATCGTTCTCTGCACCCTCGAGAACTTCGGATACGATACCCATAATGTAGTTATCATACGTTTGAACGGCGGGCATCTTGGATTTGAAAAATCATCCCAAAATTGTTTTCTGCACCCTCGAGAACCTCAGACACGATATCCATATTGCTGAAAACATTATTGTTTGCGGCAGCCCTCTTGGATTTCAAAAATGATCATAGAATTGTTCTCTGCACCCTCTGAACCTCGGACACGATATCCATTTTGCTAAAATCATAATTTTGTGCGGCGGCCATCTTGGATTTGAAAAATGATCACCAAATCTTTCTCTGCACCCTCGAGAACCTCAGACACGATATCCATATTGCTGAAAACATTATTGTTTGCGGCAGCCCTCTTGGATTTCAAAAATGATCATAGAATTGTTCTCTGCACCCTCTGAACCTCGGACACGATATCCATTTTGCTAAAATCATAATTTTGTGCGGCAGCCATCTTGGATTTGAAAAATGATCACAAATTCGTTCTCAGCACCATCGAGAACCTCTGATACGATACCCATAATGTAGTTATCATACTTTTTAGCGGCGGCCATCTTGCATTTGAAAAATGATCACAAAATCGTTCTCTGCACCATCGAGAACCTCGGATACGATACCCAAAATGTAGATATCATACTTTTGAGCGGCGGCCATCTTGGATTTTAAAACTAATCACAAAATCGTTCTCTGCACCCTCGAGAACCTCTAATACGGTACCCATAATGTAGTTATCATAATTTTGAGCGGCGGCCATCTCGGATTCAAAAATGATCCCAAAATCATTCTCTGCACACTCGAGAATCTCGGACACGATATCCATATTGCTGAAATCATAATTTTGCGCGGCGGCCATTTTCGAATTCAAAAATGATCCCAAAATCATTCTCTGCACCCTCGAGAATATCGGACACGATGTCCATATTGCTGAAATCATAATTTTGTGCGGCGGCCATCTTGGATTTGAAAAATGATCACAAAATCGTTCTCAGCACCCTCGAGAACCTTGGTTACGATACCCATAATGTAGTTATCATGCTGTTGAGCGGCGGCCATCTTGGATTTGAAAAATGATCACAAAATCGTTCTCTGCACCCTCGACAACCTCGGATACGATACCCAAAATGTAGTTAACATAATTTTGAGCGGCAGCCATTTTGAATTTCAAAAATGATCACAAAATAGTTCTGTGCACTCTCGAGAACCTTGGATACGATACCCATATTGCTGAAAACATAAGTGTTTGCGGCAGCCCTCTTGGATTTCAATAATGATCACAGAATTGTTCTCTACACCCTCGAGAACCTCGGACACGATATCCATATTGTTGTCATCAAAATTTTGCGCGGCGGCCATCTTCGAATTCAAAAATGATCACAAAATAGTTCTGTGCACTCTCGAGAACCTCGGATACGATACCCATATTGCTGAAAACATAATTGTTTGCGGCAGCCATCTTGGATTTGAAAAATGATCACAAAATCGTTCTCAGCACCCTCGAGAACCTCGGTTAGGATACCCATAATGTAGTTATCATGCTTTTGAGGGGTGGCCATCTTGGATTTTAAAAATCATCCCAAAATCGTTCTCTGCATACATAATGTGGTTATCATAATTTAGAGCGGCGGCTTTCTCGGATTTAGAAATGATCCCAAAATTGTTTTTTGCACCCTCGAGAACCTCAGACATGATATCCATATTGCTGAAAAGATTATTGTTTGCGGCAGCCCTCTTGGATTTCAAAAATTATCACAGATTTGTTCTCTACACCCACGAGAACCTCGGACACGATATCCATATTGCTCAAATCATTATTTTGTGCAGCGGCCATCTTGGATTTGAAAAATGATCACCAAATCGTTCTCAGCACCCTCGAGAACCTCGGTTACGATACCCATAATGTAGTTATCATGCTTTTGAGGGGCGGCCATTTTGGATTTGAAAAATGATCCCAAAATCGTTCTCTGCACCCTCGAGAACCTCTGATACGATACCCATAATGTAGTTATCATAATTTTGAGCGGCGGCCATCTCGGATTTAAAAATGATCCCAAAATTGTTTTCTGCACCCTCGAGAACCTCAAACACGATATCCATATTGCTGAAAACATTATTGTTTGCGGCAGCCCTCTTGGATTTCAAAAATGATCATAGAATTGTTCTCTGCACCCTCGGAACCTCGGACACGATATCCATTTTGCTAAAATCATAATTTTGTGCGGCAGCCATCTTGGATTTGAAAAATGATCACAAATTCGTTCTCAGCACCATCGAGAACCTCTGATACGATACCCATAATGTAGTTATCATACTTTTTAGCAGCGGCCATCTTGCATTTGAAAAATGATCACAAAATCGTTCTCTGTACCCTCGAGAACCTCGGATACGATACCCAAAATGTAGTTATCATACTTTTGAGCGGCGGCCATCTTGGATTTTAAAACAAATCACAAAATCGTTCTCTGCACCCTCGAGAACCTCTAATACGATACCCATAATGTAGTTATCATAATTTTGAGCGGCGGCCATCTCGGATTCAAAAATGATCCCAAAATCATTCTCTGCACCCTCGAGAATCTCGGACACGATATCCATATTGCTGAAATCATAATTTTGCGCGGCGGCCATCTTCGAATACAAAAATGATCCCAAAATCATTCTCTGCACCCTCGAGAATATCGGACACGAAGTCCATATTGCTGAAATCATAATTTTGTGCGGCAGCCATCTTGGATTTGAAAAATGATCACAAAATCGTTCTCAGCACCCTCGAGAACCTTGGTTACGATACCCATAATGTAGTTATCATGCTTTTGAGCGGCGGCCATCTTGGATTTGAAAAATGATCACAAAATCGTTCTCTGCACCCTCGAGAACCTCGGATACGATACCCAAAATGTAGTTATCATAATTTTGAGCGGCGGCCATCTTGGATTTCAAAAATGATCACAAAATAGTTCTGTGCACTCTCGAGAACCTCGGATACGATACCCATATTGCTGAAAACATAAGTGTTTGCGGCAGCCCTCTTGGATTTCAAAAATGATCACAGAATTGTTCTCTACACCCTCGAGAACCTCGGACACGATATCCATATTGTTGTCATCAAAATTTTGCGCGGCGGCCATCTTCGAATTCCAAAAATGATCACAAAATAGTTCTGTGCACTCTCGAGAACCTCGGATACGATACCCATATTGCTGAAAACATAATTGTTTGCGGCAGCCATCTTGGATTTGAAAAATGATCACAAAGTCGTTCTCTGCACCCTCGAGAACCTCGGATACGATACCCAAAATGTAGTTAACATAATTTTGAGCGGCGGCCATCTTGGATTTCAAAAATGATCACAAAATAGTTCTGTGCACTCTCGAGAACCTCGGATACGATACCCATATTGCTGAAAACATAATTGCTTGCGGCAGCCCTCTTGGATTTCAAAAATGATCACAGAATTGTTCTCTACACCCTCGAGAACCTCGGACACGATATCCATATTGTTGTCATCAAAATTTTGCGCGGCGGCCATCTTCGAATTCCAAAAATGATCACAAAATAGTTCTGTGCACTCTCGAGAACCTCGGATACGATACCCATATTGCTGAAAACATAATTGTTTGCGGCAGCCATCTTGGATTTGAAAAATGATCACAAAATCGTTCTCTGCACCCTCGAGAACCTCGGATACGATACCCAAAATGTAGTTAACATAATTTTGAGCGGCGGCCATCTTGGAATTCAAAAATGATCACAAAATAGTTCTGTGCACTCTCGAGAACCTCGGATACGATACCCATATTGCTGAAAACATAATTGTTTGCGGCAGCCATCTTGGATTTGAAAAATGATCACAAAATCGTTCTCAGCACCCTCGAGAACCTCGGTTAGGATACCCAAAATGTAGTTATCATGCTTTTGAGGGGTGGCCATCTTGGATTTTAAAAATCATCCCAAAATCGTTCTCTGCATACATAATGTGGTTATCATAATTTAGAGCGGCGACTTTCTCGGATTTAGAAATGATCCCAAAATTGTTTTTTGCACCCTCGAGAACCTCAGACATGATGTCCATATTGCTGAAAAGATTATTGTTTGCGGCAGCCCTCTTGGATTTCAAAAATTATCACAGATTTGTTCTCTACACCCACGAGAACCTCGGACACGATATCCATATTGCTAAAATCATTATTTTGTGCAGCGGCCATCTTGGATTTGAAAAATGATCACCAAATCGTTCTCTGCACACTCGAAAATCTCGGACACGATATCCATTGTGCTGAAGTCATAATTTTGTGCGGCAGCCATCTTGGATTTGAAAAATGATCACAAAATCGTTCTCAGCACCCTCGAGAACCTCGGTTACGATACCCATAATGTAGTTATCATGCTTTTGAGTGGCGGCCATTTTGGATTTGAAAAATGATCCCAAAATCGTTCTCTGCACCCTCGAGAACCTCTGATACGATATCCATATTGCTGAAATCATAATTTTGAGCGGCGGCCATCTCGGATTTAAAAATGATCCCAAAATTGTTTTCTGCACCCTCGAGAACCTCAGACACGATATCCATATTGCTGAAAACATTATTGTTTGCGGCAGCCCTCTTGGATTTCAAAAATGATCATAGAATTGTTCTCTGCACCCTCGGAACCTCGGACACGATATCCATTTTGCTAAAATCATAATTTTGTGCGGCAGCCATCTTGGATTTGAAAAATGATCACAAATTCGTTCTCAGCACCATCGAGAACCTCTGATACAATACCCATAATGTAGTTATCATACTTTTTAGCGGCGGCCATCTTGCATTTGAAAAATGATCACAAAATCGTTCTCTGCACCCTCGAGAACCTCGGATACGATACCCAAAATGTAGTTATCATACTTTTGAGCGGCGGCCATCTTGGATTTTAAAACAAATCACAAAATCGTTCTCTGCACCCTCGAGAACCTTTAATACGATACCCATAATGTAGTTATCATAATTTTGAGCGGCGGCCATCTCGGATTCAAAAATGATCCCAAAATCATTCTCTGCACCCTCGAGAATCTCGGACACGATATCCATATTGCTGAAATCATAATTTTGCGCGGCGGCCATCATCGAATTCAAAAATGATCCCAAAATCATTCTCTGCACCCTCGAGAATATCGGACACGATGTCCATATTGCTGAAATCATAATTTTGTGCGGCGGCCATCTTGGATTTGAAAAATGATCACAAAATCGTTCTCAGCACCCTCGAGAACCTTGGTTACGATACCCATAATGTAGTTATCATGCTTTTGAGCGGCGGCCATCTTGGATTTGAAAAATGATCACAAAATCGTTCTCTGCACCCTCGAGAACCTCGGATACGATACCCAAAATGTAGTTATCATAATTTTGAGCGGCGGCCATCTTGGATTTCAAAAATGATCACAAAATAGTTCTGTGCACTCTCGAGAACCTCGGATACGATACCCATATTGCTGAAAACATAAGTGTTTGCGGCAGCCCTCTTGGATTTCAAAAATGATCACAGAATTGTTCTCTACACCCTCGAGAACCTCGGACACGATATCCATATTGTTGTCATCAAAATTTTGCGCGGCGGCCATCTTCGAATTCAAAAATGATCACAAAATAGTTCTGTGCACTCTCGAGAACCTCGGATACGATGCCCATATTGCTGAAAACATAATTGTTTGCGGCAGCCATCTTGGATTTGAAAAATGATCACAAAATCGTTCTCAGCACCCACGAGAACCTCGGTTAGGATACCCATAATGTAGTTATCATGCTTTTGAGGGGTGGCCATCTTGGATTTTAAAAATCATCCCAAAATCGTTCTCTGTACCCTCGAGAACCTCTGATACGATTCCCATAATGTAGTTATCATAATTTAGAGCGGCGGCCTTCTCGGATTTAGAAATGATCCCAAAATTGTTTTTTGCACCCTCGAGAACCTCAGACATGATATCCATATTGCTGAAAAGATTATTGTTTGCGGCAGCCCTCTTGGATTTCAAAAATTATCACAGATTTGTTCTCTACACCCACGAGAACCTCGGACACGATATCCATATTGCTAAAATCTTTATTTTGTGCAGCAGCCATCTTGGATTTGAAAAATGATCACCAAATCGTTCTCTGCACACTCGAAAATCTCGGACACGATATCCATTTTGCTGAAGTCAAAATTTTGTGCGGCAGCCATCTTGGATTTCAAAAATGATCACAAAATCGTTCTCAGCACCCTCGAGAACCTCGGTTACGATACCCATAATGTAGTTATCATGCTTTTGAGGGGCGGCCATTTTGGATATGAAAAATGATCCCAAAATCGTTCTCTGCACCCTCGAGAACCTCGGATATGATACCCATAATGTTGTTATCATAATTTTAAGCGGAGGCCATCTTGGATTTCAAAAATGATCACAGAATCGTTTTGTGCACTCTCGAGAACCTCGGATACGATACCCATATTGGTGGAAACATAAGTGTTTGCGGCAGCCCTCTTGGATTTCAAAAATGATCACAGAATTGTTCTCTACACCCTCGAGAACCTCGGACACGATATCCATATTGTTGTCATCAAAATTTTGCGCGGCGGCCATCTTCTAATTCAAAAATGATCCCAAAATCATTCTCTGCACACTCGAGAATATCGGACACGATGTCCATATTGCTGAAATCATAATTTTGTGCGGCGGCCATCTTGGATTTGAAAAATGATCACAAAATCGTTATCAGCACCCTCGAGAACCTCGGTTAGGATACCCATAATGTAGTTATCATGCTTTTGAGGGGTGGCCATCTTCGATTTTAAAAATCATCCCAAAATCGTTCTCTGCACCCTCGAGAACCTCTGATACGATACCCATAATGTAGTTATCATAATTTAGAGCGGCGGCCTTCTCGGATTTAAAAATGATCCCAAAATTGTTTTTTGCACCCTCGAGAACCTCAGACATGATATCCATATTGCTGAAAAGATTATTGTTTGCGGCAGCCCTCTTGGATTTCAAAAATTATCACAGATTTGTTCTCTACACCCTCGAGAACCTCGGACACGATATCCATATTGTTGTCATCAAAATTTTGCGCGGCGGCCATCTTCTAATTCAAAAATGATCCCAAAATCATTCTCTGTACCCTCGAGAATATCGGACACGATGTCCATATTGCTGAAATCATAAATTTGTGCGGCTGCCATCTTGGATTTGAAAAATGATCACAAAATCGTTCTCAGCACCCTCGAGAACCTCGGTTACGATACCCATAATGTAGTTATCATGCTTTTGAGGGGTGGCCATCTTCGATTTTAAAAATCATCCCAAAATCGATCTCTGCACCCTCGAGAACCTCTGATACGATACCCATAATGTAGTTATCATTATTTAGAGCGGCGGCCTTCTCGGATTTAAAAATGATCCCAAAATTGTTTTTTGCACCCTCGAGAACCTCAGACATGATATCCATATTGCTGAAAAGATTATTGTTTGCGGCAGCCCTCTTGGATTTTAAAAATTATCACAGATTTGTTCTCTACACCCACGAGAACCTCGGACACGATATCCATATTGCTAAAATCATTATTTTGTGCAGCGGCCATCTTGGATTTGAAAAATGATCACCAAATCGTTCTCTGCACACTCGAAAATCTCGGACACGATATCCATTTTGCTGAAGTCATAATTTTGTGCGGCTGCCATCTTGGATTTGAAAAATGATCACAAAATCGTTCTCAGCACCCTCGAGAACCTCTGATACGATACCCATAATGTAGTTATCATGCTTTTGAGGGGCGGCCATTTTGGATTTGAAAAATGATCCCAAAATCGTTCTCTGCACCCTCGAGAACCTCTGATACCATACCCATAATGCTATATTCATTATTATGTGCAGCGGCCATCTTGGATTTGAAAAATGATCACCAAATCGTTCTCTGCACACTCGAGAATCTCGGACACGATATCTATATTGCTATAGTCATAATTTTGTGCGGCGGCCATCTTGGATTTCAAAAATGATCACAGAATTGTTCTCTACACCCTCGAGAACCTCGGACACGATATCCATATTGTTGTCATCAAAATTTTGCGCGGCGGTCATCTTGGAATTCAAAACTGATGACCAAATCGTTCTCTGCACCCTCGAGAACCTCAGGTACGATATCCATATTGCTGAAATCATGATTTTGTGCGGCAGCCATCTTGGATTTGAAAAATGATCACAAAATCGTTCTCAGCACCCTCGAGAACCTTGGATACGATACCCATAATGTAGTTATCATACTTTTGAGCGGCGGCCATCTTGGATTTGAAAAATCATCACAAAATCG
The DNA here is from genome assembly GCF_905404315.1 of Leptidea sinapis. NCBI lineage: Eukaryota > Metazoa > Arthropoda > Insecta > Lepidoptera > Pieridae > Leptidea > Leptidea sinapis. Next base: position 9,038,673 of record NC_066305.1, on the reverse strand, counting down.
TTCTCTGCACCTTCGAGAACCTCGGATATGATACCCATAATGTAGTAATCATAATTTTGAGCGGCGGCCTTCTCGGATTTAAAAATGATCCCAAAATCGTTTTGTGCACTCTCAAGAACCTCGGATACGATACCCATATTGCTGAAAAGATAATTGTTTGCGGCAGCCCTCTTGGATTTCAAAAATTATCACAGAAGTGTTCTCTACACCCTCGAGAACCTCGGACACGATATCCATATTGTTGTCATCAAACTTTTGCGCGGCGGCCATCTTCGAATACAAAAATGATCCCAAAATCATTCTCTGCACCCTCGAGAATCTCGGACACGTTATCCATATTGCTAAAATCATTATTTTGTGCAGCGGCCATCTTGGATTTGAAAAATGATCACCAAATCGTTCTCTGCACACTCGAGAATCTCGGACACGATATCCATATTGCTGAAGTCATAATTTTGTGCGGCGGCCATCTTGGATTTCAAAAATGATCACAGAATTGTTCTCTACACCTTCGAGAACCTCGGACACGATATCCATATTGTTGTCATCAAAATTTTGCGCGGCGGCCATCTTGGAATTCAAAAATGATCACCAAATCGTTCTCTGCACCCTCGAGAACCTCAGGTACGATATCCATATTGCTGAAATCATAATTTTGAGTGGCGGCCATCTTGGATTTGAAAAATGATCACAAAATCGTTCTCAGCACCCTCGAGAACCTTGGATACGATACCCATAATGTAGTTATCATACTTTTGAGCGGCGGCCATCTTGGATTTGAAAAATCATCACAAAATCGTTCTCTGCACCCTCGAGAACCTCGGATATGATACCCATAATGTAGTAACAATAATTTTGAGCGGCGGCCTTCTCGGATTTAAAAATGATCCCAAAATCGTTTTGTGCACTCTCGAGAACCTCGGATACGATACCCATATTGCTGAAAAGATAATTGTTTGCGGCAGCCCTCTTGGATTTCAGAAATTATCACAGAATTGTTCTCTACACCCTCGAGAACCTCGGACATGATATCCATATTGTTGTCATCAAACTTTTGCGCGGCGGCCATCTTCGAATACAAAAATGATCCCAAAATGATTCTCTGCACCCTCGAGAATCTCGGACACGTTATCCATATTGCTAAAATCATTATTTTGTGCAGCGGCCCTCTTGGATTTGAAAAATGATCACCAAATCGTTCTCTGCACACTCGAGAATCTCGGACACGATATCCATATTGCTGAAGTCATAATTTTGTGCGGCGGCCATCTTGGATTTCAAAAATGATCACAGAATTGTTCTCTACACCCTCGAGAACCTCGGACACGATATCCATATTGTTGTTATCAAAATTTTGCGCGGCGGCCATCTTGGAATTCAAAAATGATCACAAAATCGTTCTCTGCACCCTCGAGAACCTCAGGTATGATATCCATATTGCTGAAATCATAATTTTGAGTGGCGGCCATCTTGGATTTGAAAAATGATCACAAAATCGTTCTCAGCACCCTCGAGAACCTTGGATACGATACCCATAATGTAGTTATCATACTTTTGAGCGGCGGCCATCTTGGATTTGAAAAATCATCACAAAATCGTTCTCTGCACCCTCGAGAACCTCGGATATGATACCCATAATGTTGTTATCATAATTTTGAGCGGAGGCCATTTTGGATTTCAAAAATGATCACTAAATCGTTTTGTGCACTCTCGAGAACCTCGGATACGATACCCATATTGCTGAAAACATAAGTGTTTGCGGCAGCCCTCTTGGATTTCAAAAATGATCACAGAATTGTTCTCTACACCCTCGAGAACCTCGGACACGATATCCATATTGTTGTCATCAAAATTTTGCGCGGCGGCCATCTTCGAAATCAAAACTGATCCCAAAATCATTCTCTGCACCCTCAAGAATATCGGACACGATGTCCATATTGCTGAAATCATAATTTTGTGCGGCGGCCATCTTGGATTTGAAAAATGATAACAAAATCGTTCTCAGCACCCTCGAGAACCTCGGATACGATACCCATATTGCTGAAAAGATAGTTGTTTGCGGCAGCCCTCTTGGATTTCAAAAATTATCACAGAATTGTTCTCTACACCCTCGAGAACCTCGGACACGATATCCATATTGTTGTCATCAAACTTTTGCGCGCCGGCCATCTTCGAATACAAAAATGATCCCAAAATCATTCTCTGCACCCTCGAGAATCTCGGACACGATATCCATATTGCTAAAATCATTATTTTGTGCAGCGGCCATTTTGGATTTGAAAAATGATCACCAAATCGTTCTCTGCACACTCGAGAATCTTGGACACGATATCCATATCTGAAGTCATAATTTTGTGCGGCGGCCATCTTGGATTTCAAAAATGATCACAAAATCGTTTTGTGCACTCTCGAGAACCTCGGATACGATACCCATATTGCTGAAAACATAATTGTTTGCGGCAGCCCTCTTGGATTTTAAAAATGATCACAGAATTGTTCTCTACAACCTCGAGAATCTGGGGCACGATATCCATATTGTTGTCATCAAATTTTGCGCGGCGGCCATCTTCGAATTCGTAAATGATCCCAAAATCATTCTCTGCACCCTCGAGAATCTCGGACACGATATCCATATTGCTGAAATCATAATTTTGTGCGGCGGCCATCTTGGATTTGAAAAATTATCACAAAATCGTTCTCAGCACCCTCGAGAACCTCGGTTACGATACCCATAATGTAGTTATCATGCTTTTGAGAGGCGGCCATCTTGGATTTGAAAAATCATCCCAAAATCGTTCTCAGCACCCTCGAGAACCTCTGATACGATACCCATAATTTAGTTATCATAATTTTGAGCGGCGGCCTTCTCGGATTTAAAAATGATCCCAAAATTGTTTTTTGCACCCTCGAGAACCTCAGACACGATATCCATATTGCTGAAAAGATTATTGTTTGCGGCAGCCCTCTTGGATTTCAAAAATTATCACAGATTTGTTCTCTACACCCTCGAGAACCTCGGACACGATATCCATATTGCTAAAATCATTATTTTGTGCAGCGGCCATCTTGGAATTGAAAAATGATCACCAAATCGTTCTCTGCACACTCGAGAATCTCGGACATGATATCCATTTTGCTGAAGTCATAAATTTGTGCGGCGGCCATCTTGGTTTTGAAAAATGATCACAAAATCGTTCTCAGCACCCTCGAGAACCTCGGATACGATACCCATAATGTAGTTATCATGCTTTTGAGGGGCGGCCATTTTGGATTTGAAAAATGATCCCAAAATCGTTCTCTGCACCCTCGAGAACCTCTGATACGATACCCATAATGTAGTTATCATAATTTTGAGCGGCGGCCATCTCGGATTTAAAAATGATCCCAAAATTTTTTTCTGCACCCTCGAGAACCTCAGACACGATATCCATATTGCTGAAAACATTATTGTTTGCGGCAGCCCTCTTGGATTTCAAAAATGATCATAGAATTGTTCTCTGCACCCTCGAGAACCTCGAAACGATATCCATATTGCTAAAATCATAATTTTGTGCGGCAGCCATCTTGGATTTGAAAAATGATCACAAAGTCGTTCTGAGCACCATCGAGTAACTCTGATACGATAACTATAATGTAGTTATCATACTTTTGAGCGGCGCCCATCTTGGATTTGAAAAATGATCACAAATATCGTTCTCTGCACCCTCGCGAACCTCGGTTACGATACCCATAATGTAGTTATCATGCTTTTGAGAGGCGGCAATCTTGGACATGAAAAATGATCCCAAAATCTTTCTCTGCACCCTCGAGAACTCTGATACGATACCCATAATGTAGTTATCATAATTTTGAGCGGTGGCCATCTCGGATTTAAAAATGATCCCAAAATTGTTTTCTGCACCCTTGAGAACCTCGGACACGATATCCATATTGCTGAAAACATTATTGTTTGCGGCAGCCCTCTTGGATTTCAAAAATGATCATAGAATTGTCCTCTGCACCCTCGAAAACCTTGGACACGATATCCATATTGCTAAAATCATAATTTTGTGCGGCAGCCATCTTGGATTTAAAAAATGACCACAAAATCGTTCTCTGCACCCTCGAGAACCTTGGATACGATACCCATAATGTAGTTATCATAATTTTGAGCGGCGGCCATCTTCGAATACAAAAATGATCCCAAAATCATTTTCTGCACCCTCGAGAATCTCGGACACGATATCCATATTGCTAAAATCATTATTTTGTGCAGCGGCCATCTTGGATTTAAAAATGATCACCAAATCGTTCTCTGCACACTCGAGAATCTCGGACACGATATCCATATTGCTGAAGTCATAATTTTGTGCGGCGGCCATCTTGGATTTCAAAAATGATCACAGAATTGTTCTCTACACCCTCGAGATCCTCGGACACGATATCCATATTGTTGTCATCAAAATTTTGCGCGGCGGCCATCTTGGAATTCAAAAATGATTACCAAATCGTTCTCTGCACCCTCGAGAACCTCAGGTACGATATCCATATTGCTGAAATCATAATTTTGAGTGGCGGCCATCTTGGATTTGAAAAATGATCACAAAATCGTTCTCAGCACCCTCGAGAAACTTGGATACGATACCCATAATGTAGTTATCATACTTTTGAGCGGCGGCCATCTTGGATTTGAAAAATGATCACAAAATCGTTCTCTGCACCCTCGAGAACCTTGGATACGATACCCATATTGCTGAAAAAATAAATGTTTGCGGCAGCCCTCTTGGATTTCAAAAATGATCACAGAATTGTTCTCTACACCCTCGAGAACCTCGGACACGATATCCATATTGTTGTCATCAAAATTTTGCGCGGCGGCCATCTTCGAATTCAAAAATGATCACAAAATAGTTCTGTGCACTCTCGAGAACCTCGGATACGATACCCATATTGCTGAAAACATAATTGTTTGCGGCAGCCATCTTGGATTTGAAAAATGATCACAAAATCGTTCTCAGCACCCTCGAGAACCTCGGTTAGGATACCCATAATGTAGTTATCAGGCTTTTGAGGGGTGGCCATCTTGGATTTTAAAAATCATCCCAAAATCGTTCTCTGCACCCTCGAGAACCTCTGATACGATACCCATAATGTAGTTATCATAATTTAGAGCGGCGGCCTTCTCGGATTAAGAAATGATTCCAAAATTGTTTTTTGCACCCTCGAGAACCTCAGACATGATATCCATATTGCTGAAAACATAATTGTTTGCGGCAGCCCTCTTGGATTTCAAAAATTATCACAGATTTGTTCTCTACACCCACGAGAACCTCGGACACGATATCCATATTTCTTAAATCATTATTTTGTGCAGCGGCCATCTTGGATTTAAAAAATGATCACCAAATCGTTCTCTGCACACTCGAAAATCTCGGACACGATATCCATTTTGCTGAAGTCATAATTTTGTGCGGCAGCCATCTTGGATTTGAAAAATGATCACAAAATCGTTCTCAGCACCCTCGAGAACCTCGGTTACGATACCCATAATGTAGTTATCATGCTTTTGAGGGGCGGCCATTTTGGATTTGAAAAATGATCCCAAAATCGTTCTCTGTACCCTCGAGAACCTCGGATATGATACCCATAATGTTGTTATCATAATTTTGAGCGGAGACCATCTTGGATTTCAAAAATGATCACAAAATCGTTTTGTGCACTCTCGAGAACCTCGGATACGATACCCATATTGCTGAAAACATAAGTGTTTGCGGCAGCCCTCTTGGATTTCAAAAATGATCACAGAATTGTTCTCTACACCCTCGAGAACCTCGGACACGATATCCATATTGTTGTCATCAAAATTTTGCGCGGCGGCCATCTTCGAATTCAAAAATGATCCCAAAATCATTCTCTGCACCCTCGAGAATATCGGACACGATGTTCATATTGCTGAAATCATAATTTTGTGCGGCGGCCATCTTGGATTTGAAAAATGATCACAAAATCGTTCTCAGCACCCTCGAGAACCTCGGTTAGGATACCCATAATGTAGTTATCATGCTTTTGAGGGGTGGCCATCTTGGATTTTAAAAATCATCCCAAAATCGTTCTCTGCACCCTCGAGAACCTCTGATACGATACCCATAATGTAGTTATAATAATTTAGAGCGGCCGCCTTCTCGGATTTAAAAATGATCCCAAAATTGTTTTTTGCACCCTCGAGAACCTCAGACATGATATCCATATTGCTGAAAAGATTATTGTTTGCGGCAGCCCTCTTGGATTTCAAAAATTATCACAGATTTGTTCTCTACACCCACGAGAACCTCGGACACGATATCCATATTGCTAAAATCTTTATTTTGTGCAGCGGCCATCTTGGATTTGAAAAATGATCACCAAATCGTTCTCTGCACACTCGAAAATCTCGGACACGATATCCATTTTGCTGAAGTCATAATTTTGTGCGGCAGCCATCTTGGATTTGAAAAATAATCACAAAATCGTTCTCAGCACCCTCGAGAACCTCGGTTACGATACCCATAATGTGGTTATCATGCTTTTGAGGGGCGGCCATTTTGGATTTGAAAAATGATCCCAAAATCGTTCTCTGCACCCTCGAGAACCTCGGATATGATACCCATAATGTTGTTATCATAATTTTGAGCGGAGGCCATCTTGGATTTCAAAAATGATCACAAAATCGTTTTGTGCACTCTCGAGAACCTCGGATACGATACCCATATTGGTGAAAACATAAGTGTTTGCGGCAGCCCTCTTGGATTTCAAAAATGATCACAGAATTGTTCTCTGCACGCTCGAGAACCTCGGACACGATATCCATATTGTTGTTATCAAAATTTTGCGCGGCGGCCATCATGGAATTCAAAAATGATCCCAAAATCATTCTCTGCACCCTCGAGAATATCGGACACGATGTCCATATTGCTGAAATCATAATTTTGTGCAGCGGCCATCTTGGATTTGAAAAATGATCACAAAATCGTTCTCAGCATCCTCGAGAACCTCGGTTAGGATACCCATAATGTAGTTATCATGCTTTTGAGGGGTGGCCATCTTGGATTTTAAAAATCATCCCAAAATCGTTCTCTGCACCCTCGAGAACCTCTGATACGATACCCATAATGTAGTTATCATAATTTAGAGCGGCGGCCTTCTCGGATTTAAAAATGATCCCAAAATTGTTTTTTGCACCCTCGAGAACCTCAGACATGATATCCATATTGCTGAAAAGATTATTGTTTGCGGCAGCCCTCTTGGATTTCAAAAATTATCACAGATTTGTTCTCTACACCCACGAGAACCTCGGACACGATATCCATATTGCTAAAATCATTATTTTGTGCAGCGGCCATCTTGGATTTGAAAAATGATCACCAAATCGTTCTCTGCACACTCGAAAATCTCGGACACGATATCCATTTTGCTGAAGTCATTATTTTGTGCGGCTGCCATCTTGGATTTGAAAAATGATCACAAAATCGTTCTCAGCACCCTCGAGAACCTCGGTTACGATACCCATAATGTAGTTATCATGCTTTTGAGGGGCGGCCATTTTGGATTTGAAAAATGATCCCAAAATCGTTCTCTGCACTCTCAAGAACCTCTGATACGATACCCATAATGCTAAAATCATTATTTTGTGCAGCGGCCATCTCGGATTTAAAAATGATCCCAAAATTGTTTTTTGCACCCTCGAGAACCTCAGACACGATATCCATATTGCTGAAAAGATTATTGTTTGCGGCAGCCCTCTTGGATTTCAAAAATTATCACAGATTTGTTCTCTACACCCTCGAGAACCTCGGACACGATATCCATATTGCTAAAATCATTATTTTGTGCAGCGGCCATCTTGGAATTGAAAAATGATCACCAAATCGTTCTCTGCACACTCGAGAATCTCGGACATGATATCCATTTTGCTGAAGTCATAAATTTGTGCGGCGGCCATCTTGGTTTTGAAAAATGATCACAAAATCGTTCTCAGCACCCTCGAGAACCTCGGTTACGATACCCATAATGTAGTTATCATGCTTTTGAGGGGCGGCCATTTTGGATTTGAAAAATGATCCCAAAATCGTTCTCTGCACCCTCGAGAACCTCTGATACGATACCCATAATGTAGTTATCATAATTTTGAGCGGCGGCCATCTCGGATTTAAAAATGATCCCAAAATTTTTTTCTGCACCCTCGAGAACCTCAGACACGATATCCATATTGCTGAAAACATTATTGTTTGCGGCAGCCCTCTTGGATTTCAAAAATGATCATAGAATTGTTCTCTGCACCCTCGAGAACCTCGAAACGATATCCATATTGCTAAAATCATAATTTTGTGCGGCAGCCATCTTGGATTTGAAAAATGATCACAAAGTCGTTCTGAGCACCATCGAGTAACTCTGATACGATAACTATAATGTAGTTATCATACTTTTGAGCGGCGCCCATCTTGGATTTGAAAAATGACCACAGAATTGTTCTCTACACCCTCGAGAACCTCGGACACGATATCCATATTGTTGTCATCAAAATTTTGCGCGGCGGTCATCTTGGAATTCAAAACTGATGACCAAATCGTTCTCTGCACCCTCGAGAACCTCAGGTACGATATCCATATTGCTGAAATCATAATTTTGTGCGGCAGCCATCTTGGATTTGAAAAATGATCACAAAATCGTTCTCAGCACCCTCGAGAACCTTGGATACGATACCCATAATGTAGTTATCATACTTTTGAGCGGCGGCCATCTTCGAATTCAAAAATGATCTCAAAATCATTCTCTGCACCCTCGAGAATATCGGACACGATGTCCATATTGCTGAAATCATAATTTTGTGCTGCTGCCATCTTGGATTTGAAAAATGATCACAAAATCGTTCTCAGCACCCTCGAGAACCTCGGTTACGATACCCATAATGTAGTTATCATGCTTTTGAGGGGTGGCCATCTTCGATTTTAAAAATCATCCCAAAATCGTTCTCTGCACCCTCGAGAACCTCTGATACGATACCCATAATGTAGTTATCATAATTTAGAGCGGCGGCCTTCTCGGATTTAAAAATGATCCCAAAATTGTTTTTTGAACCCTCGAGAACCTCAGACATGATATCCATATTGCTGAAAAGATTATTGTTTGCGGCAGCCCTCTTGGATTTTAAAAATTATCACAGATTTGTTCTCTACACCCACGAGAACCTCGGACACGATATCCATATTGCTAAAATCATTATTTTGTGCAGAGGCCATCTTGGATTTGAAAAATGATCACCAAATCGTTCTCTGCACACTCGAAAATCTCGGACACGATATCCATTTTGCTGAAGTCATAATTTTGTGCGGCTGCCATCTTGGATTTGAAAAATGATCACAAAATCGTTCTCAGCACCCTCGAGAACCTCGGTTACGATACCCATAATGTAGTTATCATGCTTTTGAGGGGCGGCCATTTTGGATTTGAAAAATGATCCCAAAATCGTTCTCTGCACCCTCGAGAACCTCTGATACCATACCCATAATGCTATAATCATTATTATGTGCAGCGGCCATCTTGGATTTGAAAAATGATCACCAAATCGTTCTCTGCACACTCGAGAATCTCGGACACGATATCCATATTGCTATAGTCATAATTTTGTGCGGCGGCCATCTTGGATTTCAAAAATGATCACAGAATTGTTCTCTACACCCTCGAGAACCTCGGACACGATATCCATATTGTTGTCATCAAAATTTTGCGCGGCGGTCATCTTGGAATTCAAAACTGATGACCAAATCGTTCTCTGCACCCTCGAGAACCTCAGGTACGATATCCATATTGCTGAAATCATAATTTTGTGCGGCAGCCATCTTGGATTTGAAAAATGATCACAAAATCGTTCTCAGCACCCTCGAGAACCTTGGATACGATACCCATAATGTAGTTATCATACTTTTGAGCGGCGGCCATCTTGGATTTGAAAAATCATCACAAAATCGTTCTCTGCACCCTCGAGAACCTCGGATATGATACCCATAATGTAGTAATCATAATTTTGAGCGGCGGCCTTCTCGGATTTAAAAATGATCCCAAAATCGTTTTGTGCACTCTCGAGAACCTCGGATACGATACCCATATTGCTGAAAAGATAATTGTTTGCGGCAGCCCTCTTGGATTTCAAAAATTATCACAGAATTGTTCTCTACACCCTCGAGAACCTCGGACACGATATCCATATTGTTGTCATCAAACTTTTGCGCGGCGGCCATCTTCGAATACAAAAATGATCCCAAAATCATTCTCTGCACCCTCGAGAATCTCGGACACGTTATCCATATTGCTAAAATCATTATTTTGTGCAGCGGCCATCTTGGATTTGAAAAATGATCACCAAATCGTTCTCTGCACACTCGAGAATCTCGGACACGATATCCATATTGCTGAAGTCATAATTTTGTGCGGCGGCCATCTTGGATTTCAAAAATGATCACAGAATTGTTCTCTACACCTTCGAGAACCTCGGACACGATATCCATATTGTTGTCATCAAAATTTTGCGCGGCGGCCATCTTGGAATTCAAAAATGATCACCAAATCGTTCTCTGCACCCTCGAGAACCTCAGGTACGATATCCATATTGCTGAAATCATAATTTTGAGTGGCGGCCATCTTGGATTTGAAAAATGATCACAAAATCGTTCTCTGCACCCTCGAGAACCTTGGATACGATACCCATAATGTAGTTATCATACTTTTGAGCGGCGGCCATCTTGGATTTGAAAAATCATCACAAAATCGTTCTCTGCACCCTCGAGAACCTCGGATATGATACCCATAATGTAGTAATCATAATTTTGAGCGGCGGCCTTCTCGGATTTAAAAATGATCCCAAAATCGTTTTGTGCACTCTCGAGAACCTCGGATACGATACCCATATTGCTGAAAAGATAATTGTTTGCGGCAGCCCTCTTGGATTTCAAAAATTATCACAGAATTGTTCTCTACACCCTCGAGAACCTCGGACATGATATCCATATTGTTGTCATCAAACTTTTGCGCGGCGGCCATCTTCGAATACAAAAATGATCCCAAAATGATTCTCTGCACCCTCGAGAATCTCGGACACGTTATCCATATTGCTAAAATCATTATTTTGTGCAGCGGCCATCTTGGATTTGAAAAATGATCACCAAATCGTTCTCTGCACACTCGAGAATCTTGGACACGATATCCATATTGCTGAAGTCATAATTTTGTGCGGCGGCCATCTTGGATTTCAAAAATGATCACAGAATTGTTCTCTACACCCTCGAGAACCTCGGACAAGATATCCATATAATTGTCATCAAAATTTTGCGCGGCGGCCATCTTGGAATTCAAAAATGATCACAAAATCGTTCTCTGCACCCTCGAGAACCTCAGGTATGATATCCATATTGCTGAAATCATAATTTTGAGTGGCGGCCATCTTGGATTTGAAAAATGATCACAAAATCGTTCTCAGCACCCTCGAGAACCTTGGATACGATACCCATAATGTAGTTATCATACTTTTGAGCGGCGGCCATCTTGGATTTGAAAAATCATCACAAAATCGTTCTCTGCACCCTCGAGAACCTCGGATATGATACCCATAATGTTGTTATCATAATTTTGAGCGGAGGCCATTTTGGATTTCAAAAATGATCACTAAATCGTTTTGTGCACTCTCGAGAACCTCGGATACGATACCCATATTGCTGAAAACATAAGTGTTCGCGGCAGCCCTCTTGGATTTCAAAAATGATCACAGAATTGTTCTCTACACCCTCGAGAACCTCGGACACGATATCCATATTGTTGTCATCAAAATTTTGCGCGGCGGCCATCTTCGAAATCAAAACTGATCCCAAAATCATTCTCTGCACCCTCAAGAATATCGGACACGATGTCCATATTGCTGAAATCATAATTTTGTGCGGCGGCCATCTTGGATTTGAAAAATGATAACAAAATCGTTCTCAGCACCCTCGAGAACCTCGGATACGATACCCATATTGCTGAAAAGATAATTGTTTGCGGCAGCCCTCTTGGATTTCAAAAATTATCACAGAATTGTTCTCTACACCCTCGAGAACCTCGGACACGATATCCATATTGTTGTCATCAAACTTTTGCGCGCCGGCCATCTTCGAATACAAAAATGATCCCAAAATCATTCTCTGCACCCTCGAGAATCTCGGACACGATATCCATATTGCTAAAATCATTATTTTGTGCAGCGGCCATTTTGGATTTGAAAAATGATCACCAAATCGTTCTCTGCACACTCGAGAATCTTGGACACGATATCCATATCTTAAGTCATAATTTTGTGCGGCGGCCATCTTGGATTTCAAAAATGATCACAAAATCGTTTTGTGCACTCTCGAGAACCTCGGATACGATACCCATATTGCTGAAAACATAATTGTTTGCGGCAGCCCTCTTGGATTTTAAAAATGATCACAGAATTGTTCTCTACAACCTCGAGAATCTGGGGCACGATATCCATATTGTTGTCATCAAATTTTGCGCGGCGGCCATCTTCGAATTCGTAAATGATCCCAAAATCATTCTCTGCACCCTCGAGAACCTCGGATATGATACCCATAATGTAGTAATCATAATTTTGAGCGGCGGCCTTCTCGGATTTAAAAATGATCCCAAAATCGTTTTGTGCACTCTCGAGAACCTCGGATACGATACCCATATTGCTGAAAAGATAATTGTTTGCGGCAGCCCTCTTGGATTTCAAAAATTATCACAGAATTGTTCTCTACACCCTCGAGAACCTCGGACATGATATCCATATTGTTGTCATCAAACTTTTGCGCGGCGGCCATCTTCGAATACAAAAATGATCCCAAAATGATTCTCTGCACCCTCGAGAATCTCGGACACGTTATCCATATTGCTAAAATCATTATTTTGTGCAGCGGCCATCTTGGATTTGAAAAATGATCACCAAATCGTTCTCTGCACACTCGAGAATCTCGGACACGATATCCAAATTGCTGAAGTCATAATTTTGTGCGGCGGCCATCTTGGATTTCAAAAATGATCACAGAATTGTTCTCTACACCCTCGAGAACCTCGGACAAGATATCCATATTGTTGTCATCAAAATTTTGCGCGGCGGCCATCTTGGAATTCAAAAATGATCACCAAATCGTTCTCTGCACCCTCGAGAACCTCAGGTACGATATCCATATTGCTGAAATCATAATTTTGAGTGGCGGCCATCTTGGATTTGAAAAATGATCACAAAATCGTTCTCAGCACCCTCGAGAACCTTGGATACGATACCCATAATGTAGTTATCATACTTTTGAGCGGCGGCCATCTTGGATTTGAAAAATCATCACAAAATCGTTCTCTGCACCCTCGAGAACCTCGGATATGATACCCATAATGTAGTAATCATAATTTTGAGCGGCGGCCATCTCGGATTTAAAAATGATCCCAAAATCGTTTTGTGCACTCTCGAGAACCTCGGATACGATACCCATATTGCTGAAAAGATAATTGTTTGCGGCAGCCCTCTTGGATTTCAAAAATTATCACAGAATTGTTCTCTACACCCTCGAGAACCTCGGACATGATATCCATATTGTTGTCATCAAACTTTTGCGCGGCGGCCATCTTCGAATACAAAAATGATCCCAAAATGATTCTCTGCACCCTCGAGAATCTCGGACACGTTATCCATATTGCTAAAATCATTATTTTGTGCAGCGGCCATCTTGGATTTGAAAAATGATCACCAAATCGTTCTCTGCACACTCGAGAATCTCGGACACGATATCCATATTGCTGAAGTCATAATTTTGTGCGGCGGCCATCTTGGATTTCAAAAATGATCACAGAATTGTTCTCTGCACCCTCGAGAACCTCGGACAAGATATCCATATTGTTGTCATCAAAATTTTGCGCGGCGGCCATCTTGGATTTGTAAAATGATCACAAAATCGTTCTCTGCACCCTCGAAAACCTCAGGTATGATATCCATATTGCTGAAATCATAATTTTGAGTGGCGGCCATCTTGGATTTGAAAAATGATCACAAAATCGTTCTCAGCACCCTCGAGAACCTTGGATACGATACCCATAATGTAGTTATCATACTTTTGAGCGGCGGCCATCTTGGATTTGAAAAATCATCACAAAATCGTTCTCTGCACCCTCGAGAACCTCGGATATGATACCCATAATGTTGTTATCATAATTTTGAGCGGAGGCCATTTTGGATTTCAAAAATGATCACTAAATCGTTTTGTGCACTCTCGAGAACCTCGGATACGATACCCATATTGCTGAAAACATAAGTGTTCGCGGCAGCCCTCTTGGATTTCAAAAATGATCACAGAATTGTTCTCTACACCCTCGAGAACCTCGGACACGATATCCATATTGTTGTCATCAAAATTTTGCGCGGCGGCCATCTTCGAAATCAAAACTGATCCCAAAATCATTCTCTGCACCCTCAAGAATATCGGACACGATGTCCATATTGCTGAAATCATAATTTTGTGCGGCGGCCATCTTGGATTTGAAAAATGATAACAAAATCGTTCTCAGCACCCTCGAGAACCTCGGAGACGATACCCATATTGCTGAAAAGATAATTGTTTGCGGCAGCCCTCTTGGATTTCAAAAATTATCACAGAATTGTTCTCTACACCCTCGAGAACCTCGGACACGATATCCATATTGTTGTCATCAAACTTTTGCGCGCCGGCCATCTTCGAATACAAAAATGATCCCAAAATCATTCTCTGCACCCTCGAGAATCTCGGACACGATATCCATATTGCTAAAATCATTATTTTGTGCAGCGGCCATTTTGGATTTGAAAAATGATCACCAAATCGTTCTCTGCACACTCGAGAATCTTGGACACGATATCCATATCTGAAGTCATAATTTTGTGCGGCGGCCATCTTGGATTTCAAAAATGATCACAAAATCGTTTTGTGCACTCTCGAGAACCTCGGATACGATACCCATATTGCTGAAAACATAATTGTTTGCGGCAGCCCTCTTGGATTTTAAAAATGATCACAGAATTGTTCTCTACAACCTCGAGAATCTGGGGCACGATATCCATATTGTTGTCATCAAATTTTGCGCGGCGGCCATCTTCGAATTCGTAAATGATCCCAAAATCATTCTCTGCACCCTCGAGAATCTCGGACACGATATCCATATTGCTGAAATCATAATTTTGTGCGGCGGCCATCTTGGATTTGAAAAATTATCGCAAAATCGTTCTCAGCACCCTCGAGAACCTCGGTTACGATACCCATAATGTAGTTATCATAATTTTGAGCGGCGGCCATCTTGGATTTGAAAAATGATCCCAAAATCGTTCTCTGCACCCTCGAGAACCTCTGATACGATACCCATAATGTAGTTATCATAATTTTGAGCGGCG
Source organism: Leptidea sinapis (assembly GCF_905404315.1). NCBI lineage: Eukaryota > Metazoa > Arthropoda > Insecta > Lepidoptera > Pieridae > Leptidea > Leptidea sinapis. Next base: position 9,023,234 of record NC_066305.1, on the reverse strand, counting down.
GCCATCTCGGATTTAAAAATGATCCCAAAATTTTTTTCTGCACCCTCGAGAACCTCAGACACGATATCCATATTGCTGAAAACATTATTGTTTGCGGCAGCCCTCTTGGATTTCAAAAATGATCATAGAATTGTTCTCTGCACCCTCGAGAACCTCGAAACGATATCCATATTGCTAAAATCATAATTTTGTGCGGCAGCCATCTTGGATTTGAAAATTGATCACAAAGTCGTTCTGAGCACCATCGAGTAACTCTGATACGATAACTATAATGTAGTTATCATACTTTTGAGCGGCGCCCATCTTGGATTTGAAAAATGATCACAAATATCGTTCTCTGCACCCTCGCGAACCTCGGTTACGATACCCATAATGTAGTTATCATGCTTTTGAGAGGCGGCAATCTTGGACATGAAAAATGATCCCAAAATCTTTCTCTGCACCCTCGAGAACCTCGGATATGATACCCATAATGTAGTAATCATAATTTTGAGCGGCGGCCTTCTCGGATTTAAAAATGATCCCAAAATCGTTTTGTGCACTCTCGAGAACCTCGGATACGATACCCATATTGCTGAAAAGATAATTGTTTGCGGCAGCCCTCTTGGATTTCAAAAATTATCACAGAATTGTTCTCTACACCCTCGAGAACCTCGGACACGATATCCATATTGTTGTCATCAAACTTTTGCGCGGCGGCCATCTTCGAATACAAAAATGATCCCAAAATCATTCTCTGCACCCTCGAGAATCTCGGACACGTTATCCATTTTGCTAAAATCATTATTTTGTGCAGCGGCCATCTTGGATTTGAAAAATGATCACCAAATCGTTCTCTGCACACTCGAGAATCTCGGACACGATATCCATATTGCTGAAGTCATAATTTTGTGCGGCGGCCATCTTGGATTTCAAAAATGATCACAGAATTGTTCTCTACACCTTCGAGAACCTCGGACACGATATCCATATTGTTGTCATCAAAATTTTGCGCGGCGGCCATCTTGGAATTCAAAAATGATCACCAAATCGTTCTCTGCACCCTCGAGAACCTCAGGTACGATATCCATATTGCTGAAATCATAATTTTGAGTGGCGGCCATCTTGGATTTGAAAAATGATCACAAAATCGTTCTCAGCACCCTCGAGAACCTTGGATACGATACCCATAATGTAGTTATCATACTTTTGAGCGGCGGCCATCTTGGATTTGAAAAATCATCACAAAATCGTTCTCTGCACCCTCGAGAACCTCGGATATGATACCCATAATGTAGTAATCATAATTTTGAGCGGCGGCCTTCTCGGATTTAAAAATGATCCCAAAATCGTTTTGTGCACTCTCGAGAACCTCGGATACGATACCCATATTGCTGAAAAGATAATTGTTTGCGGCAGCCCTCTTGGATTTCAAAAATTATCACAGAATTGTTCTCTACACCCTCGAGAACCTCGGACATGATATCCATATTGTTGTCATCAAACTTTTGCGCGGCGGCCATCTTCGAATACAAAAATGATCCCAAAATGATTCTCTGCACCCTCGAGAATCTCGGACACGTTATCCATATTGCTAAAATCATTATTTTGTGCAGCGGCCATCTTGGATTTGAAAAATGATCACCAAATCGTTCTCTGCACACTCGAGAATCTCGGACACGATATCCATATTGCTGAAGTCATAATTTTGTGCGGCGGCCATCTTGGATTTCAAAAATGATCACAGAATTGTTCTCTGCACCCTCGAGAACCTCGGACAAGATATCCATATTGTTGTCAAAAAAATTTTGCGCGGCCGCCATCTTGGATTTGTAAAATGATCACAAAATCGTTCTCTGCACCCTCGAGAACCTCAGGTATGATATCCATATTGCTGAAATCATAATTTTGAGTGGCGGCCATCTTGGATTTGAAAAATGATCACAAAATCGTTCTCAGCACCCTCGAGAACCTTGGATACGATACCCATAATGTAGTTATCATACTTTTGAGCGGCGGCCATCTTGGATTTGAAAAATGATCACAAAATCGTTCTCTGCACCCTCGAGAACCTCGGATATGATACCCATAATGTTGTTATCATAATTTTGAGCGGAGGCCATTTTGGATTTCAAAAATGATCACTAAATCGTTTTGTGCACTCTCGAGAACCTCGGATACGATACCCATATTGCTGAAAACATAAGTGTTCGCGGCAGCCCTCTTGGATTTCAAAAATGATCACAGAATTGTTCTCTACACCCTCGAGAACCTCGGACACGATATCCATATTGTTGTCATCAAAATTTTGCGCGGCGGCAATCTTCGAAATCAAAACTGATCCCAAAATCATTCTCTGCACCCTCAAGAATATCGGACACGATGTCCATATTGCTGAAATCATAATTTTGTGCGGCGGCCATCTTGGATTTGAAAAATGATAACAAAATCGTTCTCAGCACCCTCGAGAACCTCGGATACGATACCCATATTGCTGAAAAGATAATTGTTTGCGGCAGCCCTCTTGGATTTCAAAAATTATCACAGAATTGTTCTCTACACCCTCGAGAACCTCGGACACGATATCCATATTGTTGTCATCAAACTTTTGCGCGCCGGCCATCTTCGAATACAAAAATGATCCCAAAATCATTCTCTGCACCCTCGAGAATCTCGGACACGATATCCATATTGCTAAAATCATTATTTTGTGCAGCGGCCATTTTGGATTTGAAAAATGATCACCAAATCGTTCTCTGCACACTCGAGAATCTTGGACACGATATCCATATCTGAAGTCATAATTTTGTGCGGCGGCCATCTTGGATTTCAAAAATGATCACAAAATCGTTTTGTGCACTCTCGAGAACCTCGGATACGATACCCATATTGCTGAAAACATAATTGTTTGCGGCAGCCCTCTTGGATTTTAAAAATGATCACAGAATTGTTCTCTACAACCTCGAGAATCTGGGGCACGATATCCATATTGTTGTCATCAAATTTTGCGCGGCGGCCATCTTCGAATTCGTAAATGATCCCAAAATCATTCTCTGCACCCTCGAGAATCTCGGACACGATATCCATATTGCTGAAATCATAATTTTGTGCGGCGGCCATCTTGGATTTGAAAAATTATCACAAAATCGTTCTCAGCACCCTCGAGAACCTCGGTTACGATACCCATAATGTAGTTATCATAATTTTGAGCGGCGGCCATCTTGGATTTCAAAAATGATCACAAAATCGTTTTGTGCACTCTCGAGAACCTCGGATACGATACCCATAATTTAGTTATCATAATTTTGAGCGGCGGCCTTCTCGGATTTAAAAATGATCCCAAAATTGTTTTTTGCACCCTCGAGAACCTCAGACACGATATCCATATTGCTGAAAAGATTATTGTTTGCGGCAGCCCTCTTGGATTTCAAAAATTGTCACAGATTTGTTCTCTACACCCTCGAGAACCTCGGACACGATATCCATATTGCTAAAATCATTATTTTGTGCAGCGGCCATCTTGGAATTGAAAAATGATCACCAAATCGTTCTCTGCACACTCGAGAATCTCGGACATGATATCCATTTTGCTGAAGTCATAAATTTGTGCGGCGGCCATCTTGGTTTTGAAAAATGATCACAAAATCGTTCTCAGCACCCTCGAGAACCTCGGTTACGATACCCATAATGTAGTTATCATGCTTTTGAGGGGCGGCCATTTTGGATTTGAAAAATGATCCCAAAATCGTTCTCTGCACCCTCGAGAACCTCTGATACGATACCCATAATGTAGTTATCATAATTTTGAGCGGCGGCCATCTCGGATTTAAAAATGATCCCAAATTTTTTTTCTGCACCCTCGAGAACCTCAGACACGATATCCATATTGCTGAAAACATTATTGTTTGCGGCAGCCCTCTTGGATTTCAAAAATGATCATAGAATTGTTCTCTGCACCCTCGAGAACCTCGAAACGATATCCATATTGCTAAAATCATAATTTTGTGCGGCAGCCATCTTGGATTTGAAAATTGATCACAAAGTCGTTCTGAGCACCATCGAGTAACTCTGATACGATAACTATAATGTAGTTATCATACTTTTGAGCGGCGCCCATCTTGGATTTGAAAAATGATCACAAATATCGTTCTCTGCACCCTCGCGAATCTCGGTTACGATACCCATAATGTAGTTATCATGCTTTTGAGAGGCGGCAATCTTGGACATGAAAAATGATCCCAAAATTTTTCTCTGCACCCTCGAGAACTCTGATACGATACCCATAATGTAGTTATCATAATTTTGAGCGGTGGCCATCTCGGATTTAAAAATGATCCCAAAATTGTTTTCTGCACCCTTGAGAACCTCGGACACGATATCCATATTGCTGAAAACATTATTGTTTGCGGCAGCCCTCTTGGATTTCAAAAATGATCATAGAATTGTCCTCTGCACCCTCGAAAACCTTGGACACGATATCCATATTGCTAAAATCATAATTTTGTGCGGCAGCCATCTTGGATTTGAAAAATGACCACAAAATCGTTCTCTGCACCCTCGAGAACCTTGGATACGATACCCATAATGTAGTTATCATAATTTTGAGCGGTGGCCATCTCGGATTTAAAAATGATCCCAAAATTGTTTTCTGCACCCTTGAGAACCTCGGACACGATATCCATATTGCTGAAAACATTATTGTTTGCGGCAGCCCTCTTGGATTTCAAAAATGATCATAGAATTGTCCTCTGCACCCTCGAAAACCTTGGACACGATATCCATATTGCTAAAATCATAATTTTGTGCGGCAGCCATCTTGGATTTGAAAAATGATCCCAAAATCATTCTCTGCACCCTCGAGAATCTCGGACACGATATCCATATTGCTAAAATCATTATTTTGTGCAGCGGCCATCTTGGATTTGAAAAATGATCACCAAATCGTTCTCTGCACACTCGAGAATCTCGGACACGATATCCATATTGCTGAAGTCATAATTTTGTGCGGCGGCCATCTTGGATTTCAAAAATGATCACAGAATTGTTCTCTGCATCCTCGAGAAACTCGGACACGATATCCATATTGTTGTTATCAAAATTTTGCGCGGCGGCCATCTTGGAATTTGTAAAATGATCACAAAATCGTTCTCTGCACCCTCGAGAACCTCGGATACGATATCCATATTGCTGAAATCATAATTTTGAGTGGCGGCCATCTTGGATTTGAAAAACGATCACAAAATCGTTCTCAGCACCCTCGAGAAACTTGGATACGATACCCATAATGTAGTTATCATACTTTTGAGCGGCGGCCATCTTGGATTTGAAAAATGATCACAAAATCGTTCTCTGCACCCTCGAGAACCTCGGATACGATACCCATATTGCTGAAAACATAAATGTTTGCGGCAGCCCTCTTGGATTTCAAAAATGATCACAGAATTGTTCTCTACACCCTCGAGAACCTCGGACACGATATCCATATTGTTGTCATCAAAATTTTGCGCGGCGGCCATCTTCGAATTCAAAAATGATCACAAAATAGTTTTGTGCACTCTCGAGAACCTCGGATACGATACCCATATTGCTGAAAACATAATTTTGAGTGGCGGCCATCTTGGATTTGAAAAACGATCACAAAATCGTTCTCAGCACCCTCGAGAAACTTGGATACGATACCCATAATGTAGTTATCATACTTTTGAGTGGCGGCCATCTTGGATTTGAAAAATGATCACAAAATCGTTCTCAGCACCCTCGAGAACCTTGGATACGATACCCATAATGTAGTTATCATACTTTTGAGCGGCGGCCATCTTGGATTTGAAAAATCATCACAAAATCGTTCTCTGCACCCTCGAGAACCTCGGATATGATACCCATAATGTTGTTATCATAATTTTGAGCGGAGGCCATTTTGGATTTCAAAAATGATCACTAAATCGTTTTGTGCACTCTCGAGAACCTCGGATACGATACCCATATTGCTGAAAACATAAGTGTTCGCGGCAGCCCTCTTGGATTTCAAAAATGATCACAGAATTGTTCTCTACACCCTCGAGAACCTCGGACACGATATCCATATTGTTGTCATCAAAATTTTGCGCGGCGGCAATCTTCGAAATCAAAACTGATCCCAAAATCATTCTCTGCACCCTCAAGAATATCGGACACGATGTCCATATTGCTGAAATCATAATTTTGTGCGGCGGCCATCTTGGATTTGAAAAATGATAACAAAATCGTTCTCAGCACCCTCGAGAACCTCGGATGCGATACCCATATTGCTGAAAAGATAATTGTTTGCGGCAGCCCTCTTGGATTTCAAAAATTATCACAGAATTGTTCTCTACACCCTCGAGAACCTCGGACACGATATCCATATTGTTGTCATCAAACTTTTGCGCGCCGGCCATCTTCGAATACAAAAATGATCCCAAAATCATTCTCTGCACCCTCGAGAATCTCGGACACGATATCCATATTGCTAAAATCATTATTTTGTGCAGCGGCCATTTTGGATTTGAAAAATGATCACCAAATCGTTCTCTGCACACTCGAGAATCTTGGACACGATATCCATATCTGAAGTCATAATTTTGTGCGGCGGCCATCTTGGATTTCAAAAATGATCACAAAATCGTTTTGTGCACTCTCGAGAACCTCGGATACGATACCCATATTGCTGAAAACATAATTGTTTGCGGCAGCCCTCTTGGATTTTAAAAATGATCACAGAATTGTTCTCTACAACCTCGAGAATCTGGGGCACGATATCCATATTGTTGTCATCAAATTTTGCGCGGCGGCCATCTTCGAATTCGTAAATGATCCCAAAATCATTCTCTGCACCCTCGAGAATCTCGGACACGATATCCATATTGCTGAAATCATAATTTTGTGCGGCGGCCATCTTGGATTTGAAAAATTATCACAAAATCGTTCTCAGCACCCTCGAGAACCTCGGTTACGATACCCATAATGTAGTTATCATAATTTTGAGCGGCGGCCATCTTGGATTTCAAAAATGATCACAAAATCGTTTTGTGCACTCTCGAGAACCTCGGATACGATACCCATAATTTAGTTATCATAATTTTGAGCGGCGGCCTTCTCGGATTTAAAAATGATCCCAAAATTGTTTTTTGCACCCTCGAGAACCTCAGACACGATATCCATATTGCTGAAAAGATTATTGTTTGCGGCAGCCCTCTTGGATTTCAAAAATTGTCACAGATTTGTTCTCTACACCCTCGAGAACCTCGGACACGATATCCATATTGCTAAAATCATTATTTTGTGCAGCGGCCATCTTGGAATTGAAAAATGATCACCAAATCGTTCTCTGCACACTCGAGAATCTCGGACATGATATCCATTTTGCTGAAGTCATAAATTTGTGCGGCGGCCATCTTGGTTTTGAAAAATGATCACAAAATCGTTCTCAGCACCCTCGAGAACCTCGGTTACGATACCCATAATGTAGTTATCATGCTTTTGAGGGGCGGCCATTTTGGATTTGAAAAATGATCCCAAAATCGTTCTCTGCACCCTCGAGAACCTCTGATACGATACCCATAATGTAGTTATCATAATTTTGAGCGGCGGCCATCTCGGATTTAAAAATGATCCCAAATTTTTTTTCTGCACCCTCGAGAACCTCAGACACGATATCCATATTGCTGAAAACATTATTGTTTGCGGCAGCCCTCTTGGATTTCAAAAATGATCATAGAATTGTTCTCTGCACCCTCGAGAACCTCGAAACGATATCCATATTGCTAAAATCATAATTTTGTGCGGCAGCCATCTTGGATTTGAAAATTGATCACAAAGTCGTTCTGAGCACCATCGAGTAACTCTGATACGATAACTATAATGTAGTTATCATACTTTTGAGCGGCGCCCATCTTGGATTTGAAAAATGATCACAAATATCGTTCTCTGCACCCTCGCGAATCTCGGTTACGATACCCATAATGTAGTTATCATGCTTTTGAGAGGCGGCAATCTTGGACATGAAAAATGATCCCAAAATTTTTCTCTGCACCCTCGAGAACTCTGATACGATACCCATAATGTAGTTATCATAATTTTGAGCGGTGGCCATCTCGGATTTAAAAATGATCCCAAAATTGTTTTCTGCACCCTTGAGAACCTCGGACACGATATCCATATTGCTGAAAACATTATTGTTTGCGGCAGCCCTCTTGGATTTCAAAAATGATCATAGAATTGTCCTCTGCACCCTCGAAAACCTTGGACACGATATCCATATTGCTAAAATCATAATTTTGTGCGGCAGCCATCTTGGATTTGAAAAATGACCACAAAATCGTTCTCTGCACCCTCGAGAACCTTGGATACGATACCCATAATGTAGTTATCATAATTTTGAGCGGTGGCCATCTCGGATTTAAAAATGATCCCAAAATTGTTTTCTGCACCCTTGAGAACCTCGGACACGATATCCATATTGCTGAAAACATTATTGTTTGCGGCAGCCCTCTTGGATTTCAAAAATGATCATAGAATTGTCCTCTGCACCCTCGAAAACCTTGGACACGATATCCATATTGCTAAAATCATAATTTTGTGCGGCAGCCATCTTGGATTTGAAAAATGATCCCAAAATCATTCTCTGCACCCTCGAGAATCTCGGACACGATATCCATATTGCTAAAATCATTATTTTGTGCAGCGGCCATCTTGGATTTGAAAAATGATCACCAAATCGTTCTCTGCACACTCGAGAATCTCGGACACGATATCCATATTGCTGAAGTCATAATTTTGTGCGGCGGCCATCTTGGATTTCAAAAATGATCACAGAATTGTTCTCTGCATCCTCGAGAAACTCGGACACGATATCCATATTGTTGTTATCAAAATTTTGCGCGGCGGCCATCTTGGAATTTGTAAAATGATCACAAAATCGTTCTCTGCACCCTCGAGAACCTCGGATACGATATCCATATTGCTGAAATCATAATTTTGAGTGGCGGCCATCTTGGATTTGAAAAACGATCACAAAATCGTTCTCAGCACCCTCGAGAAACTTGGATACGATACCCATAATGTAGTTATCATACTTTTGAGCGGCGGCCATCTTGGATTTGAAAAATGATCACAAAATCGTTCTCTGCACCCTCGAGAACCTCGGATACGATACCCATATTGCTGAAAACATAAATGTTTGCGGCAGCCCTCTTGGATTTCAAAAATGATCACAGAATTGTTCTCTACACCCTCGAGAACCTCGGACACGATATCCATATTGTTGTCATCAAAATTTTGCGCGGCGGCCATCTTCGAATTCAAAAATGATCACAAAATAGTTTTGTGCACTCTCGAGAACCTCGGATACGATACCCATATTGCTGAAAACATAATTGTTTGCGGCAGCCATCTTGGATTTGAAAAATGATCACAAAATCGTTCTCAGCACCCTCGAGAACCTCGGTTAGGATACCCATAATGTAGTTATCAGGCTTTTGAGGGGTGGCCATCTTGGATTTTAAAAATCATCCCAAAATCGTTCTCTGCACCCTCGAGAACCTCTGATACGATACCCATAATGTAGTTATCATAATTTAGAGCGGCGGCCTTCTCGGATTAAGAAATGATCCCAAAATTGTTTTTTGCACCCTCGAGAACCTCAGACATGATATCCATATTGCTGAAAACATAATTGTTTGCGGCAGCCCTCTTGGATTTCAAAAATTATCACAGATTTGTTCTCTACACCCACGAGAACCTCGGACACGATATCCATATTGCTTAAATCATTATTTTGTGCAGCGGCCATCTTGGATTTGAAAAATGATCACCAAATCGTTCTCTGCACACTCGAAAATCTCGGACACGATATCCATTTTGCTGAAGTCATAATTTTGTGCGGCAGCCATCTTGGATTTGAAAAATGATCACAAAATCGTTCTCAGCACCCTCGAGAACCTCGGTTACGATACCCATAATGTAGTTATCATGCTTTTGAGGGGCGGCCATTTTGGATTTGAAAAATGATCCCAAAATCGTTCTCTGTACCCTCGAGAACCTCGGATATGATACCCATAATGTTGTTATCATAATTTTGAGCGGAGACCATCTTGGATTTCAAAAATGATCACAAAATCGTTTTGTGCACTCTCGAGAACCTCGGATACGATACCCATATTGCTGAAAACATAAGTGTTTGCGGCAGCCCTCTTGGATTTCAAAAATGATCACAGAATTGTTCTCTACACCCTCGAGAACCTCGGACACGATATGCATATTGTTGTCATCAAAATTTTGCGCGGCGGCCATCTTCGAATTCAAAAATGATCCCAAAATCATTCTCTGCACCCTCGAGAATATCGGACACGATGTTCATATTGCTGAAATCATAATTTTGTGCGGCGGCCATCTTGGATTTGAAAAATGATCACAAAATCGTTCTCAGCACCCTCGAGAACCTCGGTTAGGATACCCATAATGTAGTTATCATGCTTTTGAGGGGTGGCCATCTTGGATTTTAAAAATCATCCCAAAATCGTTCTCTGCACCCTCGAGAACCTCTGATACGATACCCATAATGTAGTTATAATAATTTAGAGCGGCCGCCTTCTCGGATTTAAAAATGATCCCAAAATTGTTTTTTGCACCCTCGAGAACCTCAGACATGATATCCATATTGCTGAAAAGATTATTGTTTGCGGCAGCCCTCTTGGATTTCAAAAATTATCACAGATTTGTTCTCTTCACCCACGAGAACCTCGGACACGATATCCATATTGCTAAAATCTTTATTTTGTGCAGCGGCCATCTTGGATTTGAAAAATGATCACCAAATCGTTCTCTGCACACTCGAAAATCTCGGACACGATATCCATTTTGCTGAAGTCATAATTTTGTGCGGCAGCCATCTTGGATTTGAAAAATAATCACAAAATCGTTCTCAGCACCCTCGAGAACCTCGGTTACGATACCCATAATGTGGTTATCATGCTTTTGAGGGGCGGCCATTTTGGATTTGAAAAATGATCCCAAAATCGTTCTCTGCACCCTCGAGAACCTCGGATATGATACCCATAATGTTGTTATCATAATTTTGAGCGGAGGCCATCTTGGATTTCAAAAATGATCACAAAATCGTTTTGTGCACTCTCGAGAACCTCGGATACGATACCCATATTGGTGAAAACATAAGTGTTTGCGGCAGCCCTCTTGGATTTCAAAAATGATCACAGAATTGTTCTCTACACCCTCGAGAACCTCGAGAACGATATCCATATTGTTGTTATCAAAATTTTGCGCGGCGGCCATCTTCTAATTCAAAAATGATCCCAAAATCATTCTCTGCACCCTCGAGAATATCGGACACGATGTCCATATTGCTGAAATCATAATTTTGTGCAGCGGCCATCTTGGATTTGAAAAATGATCACAAAATCGTTCTCAGCACCCTCGAGAACCTCGGTTAGGATACCCATAATGTAGTTATCATGCTTTTGAGGGGTGGCCATCTTGGATTTTAAAAATCATCCCAAAATCGTTCTCTGCACCCTCGAGAACCTCTGATACGATACCCATAATGTAGTTATCATAATTTAGAGCGGCGGCCTTCTCGGATTTAAAAATGATCCCAAAATTGTTTTTTGCACCCTCGAGAACATCAGACATGATATCCATATTGCTGAAAAGATTATTGTTTGCGGCAGCCCTCTTGGATTTCAAAAATTATCACAGATTTGTTCTCTACACCCACGAGAACCTCGGACACGATATCCATATTGCTAAAATCATTATTTTGTGCAGCGGCCATCTTGGATTTGAAAAATGATCACCAAAACGTTCTCTGCACACTCGAAAATCTCGGACACGATATCCATTTTGCTGAAGTCATTATTTTGTGCGGCTGCCATCTTGGATTTGAAAAATGATCACAAAATCGTTCTCAGCACCCTCGAGAACCTCGGTTACGATACCCATAATGTAGTTATCATGCTTTTGAGGGGCGGCCATTTTGGATTTGAAAAATGATCCCAAAATCGTTCTCTGCACCCTCAAGAACCTCTGATACGATACCCATAATGCTAAAATCATTATTTTGTGCAGCGGCCATCTCGGATTTAAAAATGATCCCAAAATTGTTTTTTGCACCCTCGAGAACCTCAGACACGATATCCATATTGCTGAAAAGATTATTGTTTGCGGCAGCCCTCTTGGATTTCAAAAATTATCACAGATTTGTTCTCTACACCCTCGAGAACCTCGGACACGATATCCATATTGCTAAAATCATTATTTTGTGCAGCGGCCATCTTGGAATTGAAAAATGATCACCAAATCGTTCTCTGCACACTCGAGAATCTCGGACATGATATCCATTTTGCTGAAGTCATAAATTTGTGCGGCGGCCATCTTGGTTTTGAAAAATGATCACAAAATCGTTCTCAGCACCCTCGAGAACCTCGGTTACGATACCCATAATGTAGTTATCATGCTTTTGAGGGGCGGCCATTTTGGATTTGAAAAATGATCCCAAAATCGTTCTCTGCACCCTCGAGAACCTCTGATACGATACCCATAATGTAGTTATCATAATTTTGAGCGGCGGCCATCTCGGATTTAAAAATGATCCCAAAATTTTTTTCTGCACCCTCGAGAACCTCAGACACGATATCCATATTGCTAAAATCATAATTTTGTGCGGCAGCCATCTTGGATTTGAAAAATGACCACAAAATCGTTCTCTGCACCCTCGAGAACCTTGGATACGATACCCATAATGTAGTTATCATAATTTTGAGCGGCGGCCATCTTCGAATACAAAAATGATCCCAAAATCATTCTCTGCACCCTCGAGAATCTCGGACACGATATCCATATTGCTAAAATCATTATTTTGTGCAGCGGCCATCTTGGATTTGAAAAATGATCACCAAATCGTTCTCTGCACACTCGAGAATCTCGGACACGATATCCATATTGCTGAAGTCATAATTTTGTGCGGCGGCCATCTTGGATTTCAAAAATGATCACAGAATTGTTCTCTACACCCTCGAGAACCTCGGACACGATATCCATATTGTTGTCATCAAAATTTTGCGCGGCGGCCATCTTGGAATTCAAAAATGATCACCAAATCGTTCTCTGCACCCTCGAGAACCTCAGGTACGATATCCATATTGCTGAAATCATAATTTTGAGTGGCGGCCATCTTGCATTTGAAAAACGATCACAAAATCGTTCTCAGCACCCTCGAGAAACTTGGATACGATACCCATAATGTAGTTATCATACTTTTGAGCGGCGGCCATCTTGGATTTGAAAAATGATCACAAAATCGTTCTCTGCACCCTCGAAAACCTCGGATACGATACCCATATTGCTGAAAACATAAATGTTTGCGGCAGCCCTCTTGGATTTCAAAAATGATCACAGAATTGTTCTCTACACCCTCGAGAACCTCGGACACGATATCCATATTGTTGTCATCAAAATTTTGCGCGGCGGCCATCTTCGAATTCAAAAATGATCACAAAATAGTTCTGTGCACTCTCGAGAACCTCGGATACGATACCCATATTGCTGAAAACATAATTGTTTGCGGCAGCCATCTTGGATTTGAAAAATGATCACAAAATCGTTCTCAGCACCCTCGAGAACCTCGGTTAGGATACCCATAATGTAGTTATCAGGCTTTTGAGGGGTGGCCATCTTGGATTTTAAAAATCATCCCAAAATCGTTCTCTGCACCCTCGAGAACCTCTGATACGATACCCATAATGTAGTTATCATAATTTAGAGCGGCGGCCTTCTCGGATTAAGAAATGATCCCAAAATTGTTTTTTGCACCCTCGAGAACCTCAGACATGATATCCATATTGCTGAAAACATAATTGTTTGCGGCAGCCCTCTTGGATTTCAAAAATTATCACAGATTTGTTCTCTACACCCACGAGAACCTCGGACACGATATCCATATTGCTTAAATCATTATTTTGTGCAGCGGCCATCTTGGATTTGAAAAATGATTACCAAATCGTTCTCTGCACACTCGAAAATCTCGGACACGATATCCATTTTGCTGAAGTCATAATTTTGTGCGGCAGCCATCTTGGATTTGAAAAATGATCACAAAATCGTTCTCAGCACCCTCGAGAACCTCGGTTACGATACCCATAATGTAGTTATCATGCTTTTGAGGGGCGGCCATTTTGGATTTGAAAAATGATCCCAAAATCGTTCTCTGTACCCTCGAGAACCTCGGAAATGATACCCATAATGTTGTTTTCATAATTTTGAGCGGAGGCCATCTTGGATTTCAAAAATGATCACAAAATCGTTTTGTGCACTCTCGAGAACCTCGGATACGATACCCATATTGGTGAAAACATAAGTGTTTGCGGCAGCCCTCTTGGATTTCAAAAATGATCACAGAATTGTTCTCTACACCCTCGAGAACCTCGGACACGATATCCATATTGTTGTTATCAAAATTTTGCGCGGCGGCCATCTTCTAATTCAAAAATGATCCCAAAATCATTCTCTGCACCATCAAGAATATCGGACACGATGTCCATATTGCTGAAATCATAATTTTGTGCAGCGGCCATCTTGGATTTGAAAAATGATCACAAAATCGTTCTCAGCACCCTCGAGAACCTCGGTAAGGATACCCATAATGTAGTTATCATGCTTTTGAGGGGTGGCCATCTTGGATTTTAAAAATCATCCCAAAATCGTTCTCTGCACCCTCGAGAACCTCTGATACGATACCCATAATGTAGTTATCATAATTTAGAGCGGCGGCCTTCTCGGATTTAAAAATGATCCCAAAATTGTTTTTTGCACCCTCGAGAACCTCAGACATGTTATCCATATTGCTGAAAAGATTATTGTTTGCGGCAGCCCTCTTGGATTTCAAAAATTATCACAGATTTGTTCTCTACACCCACGAGAACCTCGGACACGATATCCATATTGCTAAAATCATTATTTTGTGCAGCGGCCATCTTGGATTTGAAAAATGATCACCAAATCGTTCTCTGCACACTCGAAAATCTCGGACATGATATCCATTTTGCTGAAGTCATTATTTTGTGCGGCTGCCATCTTGGATTTGAAAAATGATCACAAAATCGTTCTCAGCACCCTCGAGAACCTCGGTTACGATACCCATAATGTAGTTATCATGCTTTTGAGGGGCGGCCATTTTGGATTTGAAAAATGATACCAAAATCGTTCTCTGCACCCTCAAGAACCTCTGATACGATACCCATAATGCTAAAATCATTATTTTGTGCAGCGGCCATCTCGGATTTAAAAATGATCCCAAAATTGTTTTTTGCACCCTCGAGAACCTCAGACACGATATCCATATTGCTGAAAAGATTATTGTTTGCGGCAGCCCTCTTGGATTTCAAAAATTATCACAGATTTGTTCTCTACACCCTCGAGAACCTCGGACACGATATCCATATTGCTAAAATCATTATTTTGTGCAGCGGCCATCTTGGAATTGAAAAATGATCACCAAATCGTTCTCTGCACACTCGAGAATCTCGGACATGATATCCATTTTGCTGAAGTCATAAATTTGTGCGGCGGCCATCTTGGTTTTGAAAAATGATCACAAAATCGTTCTCAGCACCCTCGAGAACCTCGGTTACGATACCCATAATGTAGTTATCATGCTTTTGAGGGGCGGCCATTTTGGATTTGAAAAATGATCCCAAAATCGTTCTCTGCACCCTCGAGAACCTCTGATACGATACCCATAATGTAGTTATCATAATTTTGAGCGGCGGCCATCTCGGATTTAAAAATAATCCCAAAATTTTTTTCTGCACCCTCGAGAACCTCAGACACGATATCCATATTGCTGAAAACATTATTGTTTGCGGCAGCCCTCTTGGATTTCAAAAATGATCATAGAATTGTTCTCTGCACCCTCGAGAACCTCGAAACGATATCCATATTGCTAAAATCATAATTTTGTGCGGCAGCCATCTTGGATTTGAAAAATGATCACAAAGTCGTTCTGAGCACCATCGAGTAACTCTGATACGATAACTATAATGTAGTTATCATACTTTTGAGCGGCGCCCATCTTGGATTTGAAAAATGATCACAAATATCGTTCTCTGCACCCTCGCGAACCTCGGTTACGATACCCATAATGTAGTTATCATGCTTTTGAGAGGCGGCAATCTTGGACATGAAAAATGATCCCAAAATCTTTCTCTGCACCCTCGAGAACTCTGATACGATACCCATAATGTAGTTATCATAATTTTGAGCGGTGGCCATCTCGGATTTAAAAATGATCCCAAAATTGTATTCTGCACCCTTGAGAACCTCGGACACGATATCCATATTGCTGAAAACATTATTGTTTGCGGCAGCCCTCTTGGATTTCAAAAATGATCATAGAATTGTCCTCTGCACCCTCGAAAACCTTGGACACGATATCCATATTGCTAAAATCATAATTTTGTGCGGCAGCCATCTTGGATTTGAAAAATGACCACAAAATCGTTCTCTGCACCCTCGAGAACCTTGGATACGATACCCATAATGTAGTTATCATAATTTTGAGCGGCGGCCATCTTCGAATACAAAAATGATCCCAAAATCATTCTCTGCACCCTCGAGAATCTCGGACACGATATCCATATTGCTAAAATCATTATTTTGTGCAGCGGCCATCTTGGATTTGAAAAATGATCACCAAATCGTTCTCTGCACACTCGAGAATCTCGGACACGATATCCATATTGCTGAAGTCATAATTTTGTGCGGTGGCCATCTTGGATTTCAAAAATGATCACAGAATTGTTCTCTACACCCTCGAGAACCTCGGACACGATATCCATATTGTTGTCATCAAAATTTTGCGCGGCGGCCATCTTGGAATTCAAAAATGATCACCAAATCGTTCTCTGCACCCTCGAGAACCTCAGGTACGATATCCATATTGCTGAAATCATAATTTTGAGTGGCGGCCATCTTGGATTTGAAAAATGATCACAAAATCGTTCTCAGCACCCTCGAGAAACTTGGATACGATACCCATAATGTAGTTATCATACTTTTGAGCGGCGGCCATCTTGGATTTGAAAAATGATCACAAAATCGTTCTCTGCACCCTCGAGAACCTCGGATACGATACCCATATTGCTGAAAACATAAATGTTTGCGGCAGCCCTCTTGGATTTCAAAAATGATCACAGAATTGTTCTCTACACCCTCGAGAACCTCGGACACGATATCCATATTGTTGTCATTAAAATTTTGCGCGGCGGCGATCTTCGAATTCAAAAATGATCACAAAATAGTTCTGTGCACTGTCGAGAACCTCGGATACGATACCCATATTGCTGAAAACATAATTGTTTGCGGCTGCCATCTTGGATTTGAAAAATGATCACAAAATCGTTCTCAGCACCCTCGAGAACCTCGGTTAGGATACCCATAATGTAGTTATCAGGCTTTTGAGGGGTGGCCATCTTGGATTTTAAAAATCATCCCAAAATCGTTCTCTGCACCCTCGAGAACCTCTGATACGATACCCATAATGCTAAAATCATTATTTTGTGCAGCGGCCATCTCGGATTTAAAAATGATCCCAAAATTGTTTTTTGCACCCTCGAGAACCTCAGACACGATATCCATATTGCTGAAAAGATTATTGTTTGCGGCAGCCCTCTTGGATTTCAAAAATTATCACAGATTTGTTCTCTACACCCTCGAGAACCTCGGACACGATATCCATATTGCTAAAATCATTATTTTGTGCAGCGGCCATCTTGGAATTGAAAAATGATCACCAAATCGTTCTCTGCACACTCGAGAATCTCGGACATGATATCCATTTTGCTGAAGTCATAAATTTGTGCGGCGGCCATCTTGGTTTTGAAAAATGATCACAAAATCGTTCTCAGCACCCTCGAGAACCTCGGTTACGATACCCATAATGTAGTTATCATGCTTTTGAGGGGCGGCCATTTTGGATTTGAAAAATGATCCCAAAATCGTTCTCTGCACCCTCGAGAACCTCTGATACGATACCCATAATGTAGTTATCATAATTTTGAGCGGCGGCCATCTCGGATTTAAAAATAATCCCAAAATTTTTTTCTGCACCCTCGAGAACCTCAGACACGATATCCATATTGCTGAAAACATTATTGTTTGCGGCAGCCCTCTTGGATTTCAAAAATGATCATAGAATTGTTCTCTGCACCCTCGAGAACCTCGAAACGATATCCATATTGCTAAAATCATAATTTTGTGCGGCAGCCATCTTGGATTTGAAAAATGATCACAAAGTCGTTCTGAGCACCATCGAGTAACTCTGATACGATAACTATAATGTAGTTATCATACTTTTGAGCGGCGCCCATCTTGGATTTGAAAAATGATCACAAATATCGTTCTCTGCACCCTCGCGAACCTCGGTTACGATACCCATAATGTAGTTATCATGCTTTTGAGAGGCGGCAATCTTGGACATGAAAAATGATCCCAAAATCTTTCTCTGCACCCTCGAGAACTTTGATACGATACCCATAATGTAGTTATCATAATTTTGAGCGGTGGCCATCTCGGATTTAAAAATGATCCCAAAATTGTATTCTGCACCCTTGAGAACCTCGGACACGATATCCATATTGCTGAAAACATTATTGTTTGCGGCAGCCTTCTTGGATTTCAAAAATGATCATAGAATTGTCCTCTGCACCCTCGAAAACCTTGGACACGATATCCATATTGCTAAAATCATAATTTTGTGCGGCAGCCATCTTGGATTTGAAAAATGACCACAAAATCGTTCTCTGCACCCTCGAGAACCTTGGATACGATACCCATAATGTAGTTATCATAATTTTGAGCGGCGGCCATCTTCGAATACAAAAATGATCCCAAAATCATTCTCTGCACCCTCGAGAATCTCGGACACGATATCCATATTGCTAAAATCATTATTTTGTGCAGCGGCCATCTTGGATTTGAAAAATGATCACCAAATCGTTCTCTGCACACTCGAGAATCTCGGACACGATATCCATATTGCTGAAGTCATAATTTTGTGCGGTGGCCATCTTGGATTTCAAAAATGATCACAGAATTGTTCTCTGCACCCTCGAGAACCTCGGACACGATATCCATATTGTTGTTATCAAAATTTTGCGCGGCGGCCATCTTGGAATTCAAAAATGATCACAAAATCGTTCTCTGCACCCTCGAGAACCTCGGATACGATATCCATATTGCTGAAATCATAATTTTGAGTGGCGGCCATCTTGGATTTGAAAAATGATCACAAAATCGTTCTCAGCACCCTCGAGAAACTTGGATACGATACCCATAATGTAGTTATCATACTTTTGAGCGGCGGCCATCTTGGATTTGAAAAATGATCACAAAATCGTTCTCTGCACCCTCGAGAACCTCGGATACGATACCCATATTGCTGAAAACATAAATGTTTGCGGCAGCCCTCTTGGATTTCAAAAATGATCACAGAATTGTTCTCTACACCCTCGAGAACCTCGGACACGATATCCATATTGTTGTCATTAAAATTTTGCGCGGCGGCGATCTTCGAATTCAAAAATGATCACAAAATAGTTCTGTGCACTGTCGAGAACCTCGGATACGATACCCATATTGCTGAAAACATAATTGTTTGCGGCTGCCATCTTGGATTTGAAAAATGATCACAAAATCGTTCTCAGCACCCTCGAGAACCTCGGTTAGGATACCCATAATGTAGTTATCAGGCTTTTGAGGGGTGGCCATCTTGGATTTTAAAAATCATCCCAAAATCGTTCTCTGCACCCTCGAGAACCTCTGATACGATACCCATAATGTAGTTATCATAATTTAGAGCGGCGGCCTTCTCGGATTAAGAAATGATCCCAAAATTGTTTTTTGCACCCTCGAGAACCTCAGACATGATATCCATATTGCTGAAAACATAATTGTTTGCGGCAGCCCTCTTGGATTTCAAAAATTATCACAGATTTGTTCTCTACACCCACGAGAACCTCGGACACGATATCCATATTGCTTAAATCATTATTTTGTGCAGCGGCCATCTTGGATTTGAAAAATGATCACCAAATCGTTCTCTGCACACTCGAAAATCTCGGACACGATATCCATTTTGCTGAAGTCATAATTTTGTGCGGCAGCCATCTTGGATTTGAAAAATGATCACAAAATCGTTCTCAGCACCCTCGAGAACCTCGGTTACGATACCCATAATGTAGTTATCATGCTTTTGAGGGGCGGCCATTTTGGATTTGAAAAATGATCCCAAAATCGTTCTCTGTACCCTCGAGAACCTCGGATATGATACCCATAATGTTGTTATCATAATTTTGAGCGGAGACCATCTTGGATTTCAAAAATGATCACAAAATCGTTTTGTGCACTCTCGAGAACCTCGGATACGATACCCATATTGCTAAAAACATAAGTGTTTGCGGCAGCCCTCTTGGATTTCAAAAATGATCACAGAATAGTTCTCTACACCCTCGAGAACCTCGGACACGATATCCATATTGTTGTCATCAAAATTTTGCGCGGCGGCCATCTTCGAATTCAAAAATGATCCCAAAATCATTCTCTGCACCCTCGAGAATATCGGACACGATGTTCATAGTGCTGAAATCATAATTTTGTGCGGCGGCCATCTTGGATTTGAAAAATGATCACAAAATCGTTCTCAGCACCCTCGAGAACCTCGGTTAGGATACCCATAATGTAGTTATCTTGCTTTTGAGGGGTGGCCATCTTGGATTTTAAAAATCATCCCAAAATCGTTCTCTGCACCCTCGAGAACCTCTGATACGATACCCATAATGTAGTTATAATAATTTAGAGCGGCCGCCTTCTCGGATTTAAAAATGATCCCAAAATTGTTTTTTGCACCCTCGAGAACCTCAGACATGATATCCATATTGCTGAAAAGATTATTGTTTGCGGCAGCCCTCTTGGATTTCAAAAATTATCACAGATTTGTTCTCTACACCCACGAGAACCTCGGACACGATATCCATATTGCTAAAATCTTTATTTTGTGCAGCGGCCATCTTGGATTTGAAAAATGATCACCAAATCGTTCTCTGCACACTCGAAAATCTCGGACACGATATCCATTTTGCTGAAGTCATAATTTTGTGCGGCAGCCATCTTGGATTTGAAAAATAATCACAAAATCGTTCTCAGCACCCTCGAGAACCTCGGTTACGATACCCATAATGTGGTTATCATGCTTTTGAGGGGCGGCCATTTTGGATTTGAAAAATGATCCCAAAATCGTTCTCTGCACCCTCGAGAACCTCTGATACGATACCCATAATGTAGTTATCATAATTTTGAGCGGAGGCCATCTTGGATTTCAAAAATGATCACAAAATCGTTTTGTGCACTCTCGAGAACCTCGGATACGATACCCATATTGGTGAAAACATAAGTGTTTGCGGCAGCCCTCTTGGATTTCAAAAATGATCACAGAATTGTTCTCTACACCCTCGAGAACCTCGGACACGATATCCATATTGTTGTTATCAAAATTTTGCGCGGCGGCCATCATGGAATTCAAAAATGATCCCAAAATCATTCTCTGCACCCTCGAGAATATCGGACACGATGTCCATATTGCTGAAATCATAATTTTGTGCAGCGGCCATCTTGGATTTGAAAAATGATCACAAAATCGTTCTCAGCACCCTCGAGAACCTCGGTTAGGATACCCATAATGTAGTTATCATGCTTTTGAGGGGTGGCCATCTTGGATTTTAAAAATCATCCCAAAATCGTTCTCTGCACCCTCGAGAACCTCTGATACGATACCCATAATGTAGTTATCATAATTTAGAGCGGCGGCCTTCTCGGATTTAAAAATGATCCCAAAATTGTTTTTTGCACCCTCGAGAACCTCAGACATGATATCCATATTGCTGAAAAGATTATTGTTTGCGGCAGCTCTCTTGGATTTCAAAAATTATCACAGAATTGTTCTCTACACCCTCAAGAACCTCGGACACGATATCCATATTGTTGTCATCAAACTTTTGCGTGGCGGCCATCTTCGAATACAAAAATGATCCCAAAATCATTCTCTGCACCCTCGAGAATCTCGGACACGATATCCATATTGCTTAAATCATTATTTTGTGCAGCTGCCATTTTGGATTTGAAAAATGATCACCAAATCGTTCTCTGCACACTCGAGAATCTCGGACACGATATCCATATTGCTGAAGTCATAATTTTGTGCGGCGGCCATCTTGGATTTCAAAAATGATCACAAAATCGTTTTGTGCACTCTCGAGAACCTCGGATACGATACCCATATTGCTGAAAACATAATTGTTTGCGGCAGCCCTCTTGGATTTTAAAAATGATCACAGAATTGTTCTCTACACCCTCGAGAACCTGGGGCACGATATCCATATTGTTGTCATCAAATTTTGCGCGGCGGCCATCTTCGAATTCGTAAATGATCCCAAAATCATTCTCTGCACCCTCGAGAATCTCGGACACGATATCCATATTGCTGAAATCATAATTTTGTGCGGCGGCCATCTTGGATTTGAAAAATTATCACAAAATCGTTCTCAGCACCCTCAAGAACCTCGGTTACGATACCCATAATGTAGTTATCATAATTTTGAGCGGCGGCCATCTTGGATTTCAAAAATGATCACAAAATCGTTTTGTGCACTCTCGAGAACCTCGGATACGATACCCATATTGCTGAAAACATAATTGTTTGCGGCAGCCCTCTTGGATTTCAAAAATGATCAAAGAATTGTTCTCTACACCCTGGAGAACCTCGGACACGATATCCATATTGTTGTCATCAAAATTTTGCGCGGCGGCCATCTTCGAAATCAACACTGATCCCAAAATCATTCTCTGCACCCTCAAGAATATCGGACACGATGTCCATATTGCTGAAATCATAATTTTGTGCGGCGGCCATCTTGGATTTGAAAAATGATCACAAAATCGTTCTCAGCACCCTCGAGAACCTCGGATACGATACCCATATTGCTGAAAAGATAATTGTTTGCGGCAGCCCTCTTGGATTTCAAAAATTATCACAGAATTGTTCTCTACACCCTCGAGAACCTCGGACACGATATCCATATTGTTGTCATCAAACTTTTGCGCGGCGGCCATCTTCGAATACAAAAATGATCCCAAAATCATTCTCTGCACCCTCGAGAATCTCGGACACGATATCCATATTGCTAAAATCATTATTTTTTGCAGCGGCCATTTTGGATTTGAAAAATGATCACCAAATCGTTCTCTGCACACTCGAGAATCTCGGACACGATATCCATATTGCTGAAGTCATAATTTTGTGCGGCGGCCATCTTGGATTTCAAAAATGATCACAAAATCGTTTTGTGCACTCTCGAGAACCTCGGATACGATACCCATATTGCTGAAAACATAATTGTTTGCGGCAGCCCTCTTGGATTTTAAAAATGATCACAGAATTGTTCTCTACACCCTCGAGAACCTGGGGCACGATATCCATATTGTTGTCATCAAATTTTGCGCGGCGGCCATCTTCGAATTCATAAATGATCCCAAAATCATTCTCTGCACCCTCGAGAATCTCGGACACGATATCCATATTGCTGAAATCATAATTTTGTGCGGCGGCCATCTTGGATTTGAAAAATTATCACAAAATCGTTCTCAGCACCCTCGAGAACCTCGGTTACGATACCCATAATGTAGTTATCATAATTTTGAGCGGCGGCCATCTTGGATTTCAAAAATGATCACAAAATCGTTTTGTGCACTCTCGAGAACCTCGGATACGATACCCATATTGCTGAAAACATAATTGTTTGCGGCAGCCCTCTTGGATTTCAAAAATGATCACAGAATTGTTCTCTACACCCTCGAGAACCTGGGGCACGATATGCATATTGTTGTTATCAAAATTTTGCGCGGCGGCCATTTTCGAATTCAAAAATCATTCTCTGCACCCTCGAGAATCTCGGACACGATATCCATATTACTGAAATCATAATTTTGTGCGGCGGTCATCTTGGATTTGAAAAAAGATCACAAAATCGTTCTCAGCACCCTCGAGAACCTCGGTTACGATACCCATAATGTAGTTATCATGCTTTTGAGAGGCGGCCATTTTGGATTTGAAAAATCATCCCAAAATCGTTCTCTGCACCCTCGAGAACCTCTGATACGATACTCATAATTTAGTTATCATAATTTTGAGCGGCGGCCTTCTCGGATTTAAAAATGATCCCAAAATTGTTTTTTGCACCCTCGAGAACCTCAGACACGATATCCATATTGCTGAAAAGATTATTGTTTGCGGCAGCCCTCTTGGATTTCAAAAATTATCACAGATTTGTTCTCTACACCCTCGAGAACCTCGGACACGATATCCATATTGCTTAAATCATTATTTTGTGCAGCGGCCATCTTGGAATTGAAAAATGATCACCAAATCGTTCTCTGCACACTCGAGAATCTCGGACATGATATCCATTTTGCTGAAGTCATAATTTTGTGCAGCGGCCATCTTGGTTTTGAAAAATGATCACAAAATCGTTCTCAGCACCCTCGAGAACGTCGGTTACGATACCCATAATGTAGTTATCATGCTTTTGAGGGGCGGCCATTTTGGATTTGAAAAATGATCCCAAAATCGTTCTCTGCACCCTCGAGAACCTCTGATACGATACCCATAATGTAGTTATCATAATTTTGAGCGGCGGCCATCTCGGATTTAAAAATGATCCCAAAATATTTTTCTGCACCCTCGAGAACCTCAGACACGATATCCATATTGCTGAAAACATTATTGCTTGCGGCAGCCCTCTTGGATTTCAAAAATGATCATAGAATTGTTCTCTGCACCCTCGAGAACCTCGAAACGATATCCATATTGCTAAAATCATAATTTTGTGCGGCAGCCATCTTGGATTTGAAAAATGATCACAAAGTCGTTCTGAGCACCATGGAGTAACTCTAATACGATAACTATAATGTATTTATCATACTTTTGAGCGGCGCCCATCTTGGATTTGAAAAATGATCACAAAATCGTTCTCTGCACCCTCGCGAACCTCGGTTACGATACCCATAATGTAGTTATCATGCTTTTGAGAGGCGGCAATCTTGGACATGAAAAATGATCCAAAAATCTTTCTCTGCACCCTCGAGAACTCTGATACGATACCCATAATGTAGTTATCATAATTTTGAGCGGTGGCCATCTCGGATTTAAAAATGATACCAAAATTGTTTTCTGCACACTTGAGAACCTCGGACAGGATATCCATATTGCTGAAAACATTATTGTTTGCGGCAGCCCTCTTGGATTTCAAAAATGATCATAGAATTGTCCTCTGCACCCTAGAAAACCTTGGACACGATATCCATATTGCTTAAATCATAATTTTGTGCGGCAGCCATCTTGGATTTGAAAAATGACCACAAAATCGTTCTCTGCACCCTCGAGAACCTTGGATACGATACCCATAATGTAGTTATCATAATTTTGAGCGGCGGCCATCTTCGAATACAAAAATGATCCCATAATCATTCTCTGCACCCTCGAGAATCTCGGACACGATATCCATATTGCTAAAATCATTATTTTGTGCAGCGGCCATCTTGGATTTGAAAAATGATCACCAAATCGTTCTCTGCACACTCGAGAACCTCAGGTACGATATCCATATTGCTGAAATCAAAATTTTGTGCGGCGGCCATCTTGGATTTGAAAAATTATCACAAAATCGTTCTCAGCACCCTCAAGAACCTCGGTTACGATACCCATAATGTAGTTATCATAATTTTGAGCGGCGGCCATCTTGGATTTCAAAAATGATCACAAAATCGTTTTTTGCACTCTCGAGAACCTCGGATACGATACCCATATTGCTGAAAACATAATTGTTTGCGGCAGCCCTCTTGGATTTCAAAAATGATCAAAGAATTGTTCTCTACACCCTGGAGAACCTCGGACACGATATCCATATTGTTGTCATCAAAATTTTGCGCGGCGGCCATCTTCGAAATCAACACTGATCCCAAAATCATTCTCTGCACCCTCAAGAATATCGGACACGATGTCCATATTGCTGAAATCATAATTTTGTGCGGCGGCCATCTTGGATTTGAAAAATGATCACAAAATCGTTCTCAGCACCCTCGAGAACCTCGGATACGATACCCATATTGCTGAAAAGATAATTGTTTGCGGCAGCCCTCTTGGATTTCAAAAATTATCACAGAATTGTTCTCTACACCCTCGAGAACCTCGGACACGATATCCATATTGTTGTCATCAAACTTTTGCGCGGCGGCCATCTTCGAATACAAAAATGATCCCAAAATCATTCTCTGCACCCTCGAGAATCTCGGACACGATATCCATATTGCTAAAATCATTATTTTGTGCAGCGGCCATTTTGGATTTGAAAAATGATCACCAAATCGTTCTCTGCACACTCGAGAATCTCGGACACGATATCCATATTGCTGAAGTCATAATTTTGTGCGGCGGCCATCTTGGATTTCAAAAATGATCACAAAATCGTTTTGTGCACTCTCGAGAACCTCGGATACGATACCCATATTGCTGAAAACATAATTGTTTGCGGCAGCCCTCTTGGATTTTAAAAATGATCACAGAATTGTTCTCTACACCCTCGAGAACCTGGGGCACGATATCCATATTGTTGTCATCAAATTTTGCGCGGCGGCCATCTTCGAATTCGTAAATGATCCCAAAATCATTCTCTGCACCCTCGAGAATCTCGGACACGATATCCATATTGCTGAAATCACTATTTTGTGCGGCGCCCATCTTTGATTTGAAAAATGATCCCAAAATCATTCTCTGCACCCTCGAGAATCTCGGACACGATATCCATATTACTGAAATCATAATTTTGTGCGGCGGCCATCTTGGATTTGAAAAAAGATCACAAAATCGTTCTCAGCACCCTCGAGAACCTCGGTTACGATACCCATAATGTAGTTATCATGCTTTTGAGAGGCGGCCATCTTGGATTTGAAAAATCATCCCAAAATCGTTCTCTGCACCCTCGAGAACCTCTGATACGATACTCATAATTTAGTTATCATAATTTTGAGCGGCGGCCTTCTCGGATTTAAAAATGATCCCAAAATTGTTTTTTGCACCCTCGAGAACCTCAGACACGATATCCATATTGCTGAAAAGATTATTGTTTGCGGCAGCCCTCTTGGATTTCAAAAATTATCACAGATTTGTTCTCTACACCCTCGAGAACCTCGGACACGATATCCATATTGCTAAAATCATTATTTTGTGCAGCGGCAATCTTGGAATTGAAAAATGATCACCAAATCGTTCTCTGCACACTCGAGAATCTCGGACATGATATCCATTTTGCTGAAGTCATAATTTTGTGCAGCGGCCATCTTGGTTTTGAAAAATGATCACAAAATCGTTCTCAGCACCCTCGAGAACGTCGGTTACGATACCCATAATGTAGTTATCATGCTTTTGAGGGGCGGCCATTTTGGATTTGAAAAATGATCCCAAAATCGTTCTCTGCACCCTCGAGAACCTCTGATACGATACCCATAATGTAGTTATCATAATTTTGAGCGGCGGCCATCTCGGATTTAAAAATGATCCCAAAATTTTTTTCTGCACCCTCGAGAACCTCAGACACGATATCCATATTGCTGAAAACATTATTGTTTGCGGCAGCCCTCTTGGATTTCAAAAATGACCATAGAATTGTTCTCTGCACCCTCGAGAACCTCGAAACGATATCCATATTGCTAAAATCATAATTTTGTGCGGCAGCCATCTTGGATTTGAAAAATGATCACAAAGTCGTTCTGAGCACCATCGAGTAACTCTAATACGATAACTATAATGTATTTATCATACTTTTGAGCGGCGCCCATCTTGGATTTGAAAAATGATCCCAAAATCATTCTCTGCACCCTCGAGAATCTCGGACACGATATCCATATTACTGAAATCATAATTTTGTGCGGCGGCCATCTTGGATTTGAAAAAAGATCACAAAATCGTTCTCAGCACCCTCGAGAACCTCGGTTACGATACCCATAATGTAGTTATCATGCTTTTGAGAGGCGGCCATCTTGGATTTGAAAAATCATCCCAAAATCGTTCTCTGCACCCTCGAGAACCTCTGATACGATACTCATAATTTAGTTATCATAATTTTTTCGGCGGCCTTCTCGGATTTAAAAATGATCCCAAAATTGTTTTTTGCACCCTCGAGAACCTCAGACACGATATCCATATTGCTGAAAAGATTATTGTTTGCGGCAGCCCTCTTGGATTTCAAAAATTATCACAGATTTGTTCTCTACACCCTCGAGAACCTCGGACACGATATCCATATTGCTAAAATCATTATTTTGTGCAGCGGCCATCTTGGAATTGAAAAATGACCACCAAATCGTTCTCTGCACACTCGAGAATCTCGAACATGATATCCATTTTGCTGAAGTCATAATTTTGTGCAGCGGCCTTCTCGGATTTAAAAATGATCCCAAAATTGTTTTTTGCACCCTCGAGAACCTCAGACACGATATCCATATTGCTGAAAAGATTATTGTTTGCGGCAGCCCTCTTGGATTTCAAAAATTATCACAGATTTGTTCTCTACACCCTCGAGAACCTCGGACACGATATCCATATTGCTAAAATCATTATTTTGTGCAGCGGCCATCTTGGAATTGAAAAATGATCACCAAATCGTTCTCTGCACACTCGAGAATCTCGGACATGATATCCATTTTGCTGAAGTCATAATTTTGTGCGGCGGCCATCTTGGTTTTGAAAAATGATCACAAAATCGTTCTCAGCACCCTCGAGAACGTCGGTTACGATACCCATAATGTAGTTATCATGCTTTTGAGGGGCGGCCATTTTGGATTTGAAAAATGATCCCAAAATCGTTCTCTGCACCCTCGAGAACCTCTGATACGATACCCATAATGTAGTTATCATAATTTTGAGCGGCGGCCATCTCGGATCTAAAAATGATCCCAAAATTTTTTTCTGCACCCTCGAGAACCTCAGACACGATATCCATATTGCTGAAAACATTATTGTTTGCGGCAGCCCTCTTGGATTTCAAAAATTATCACAGATTTGTTCTCTACACCCTCGAGAACCTCGGACACGATATCCATATTGCTAAAATCATTATTTTGTGCAGCGGCCATCTTGGAATTGAAAAATGATCACCAAATCGTTCTCTGCACACTCGAGAATCTCGGACATGATATCCATTTTGCTGAAGTCATAATTTTGTGCGGCGGCCATCTTGGTTTTGAAAAATGATCACAAAATCGTTCTCTGCAACCTCGCGAACCTCGGTTACGATACCCATAATGTAGTTATCATGCTTTTGAGAGGCGGCATTCTTGGACATGAAAAATGATCCCAAAATCTTTCTCTGCACACTCGAGAACTCTGATACGATACCCATAATGTAGTTATCATAATTTTGAGCGGTGGCCATCTCGGATTTAAAAATGATCCCAAAATTGTTTTCTGCACCCTTGAGAACCTCGGACACGATATCCATATTGCTGAAAACATTATTGTTTGCGGCAGCCCTCTTGGATTTCAAAAATGATCATAGAATTGTCCTCTGCGCCCTCCAAAACCTTGGACACGATATCCATATTGCTAAAATCATAATTTTGTGAGGCGGCCATCTTGGATTTGAAAAATGACCACAAAATCGTTCTCTGCGCCCTCGAGAACCTAGGATACGATACCCATAATGTAGTTATCATAATTTTGAGCGGCGGCCATCTTCGAATACAAAAATGATCCCAAAATCATTCTCTGCACCCGCGAGAATCTCGGACACGATATCCATATTGCTAAAATCATTATTTTGTGCAGCGGCCATCTTGGATTTGAAAAATGATCACCAAATCGTTCTCTGCACACTCGAGAACCTCAGGTACGATATCCATATTGCTGAAATCATAATTTTGAGTGGCGGCCATCTTGGATTTGAAAAATGATCACAAAATCGTTCTCAGCACCCTCGAGAACCTTGGATACGATACCCATAATGTAGTTATCATACTTTTGAGTGGCGGCCATCTTGGATTTGAAAAATGATCACAAAATCGTTCTCAGCACCCTCGAGAACCTTGGATACGATACCCATAATGTAGTTATCATACTTTTGAGCGGCGGCCATCTTGGATTTGAAAAATCATCACAAAATCGTTCTCTGCACCCTCGGGGACCTCGGATATGATACCCATAATGTAGCTATCATAATTTTGAGCGGCGGCCTACTCGGATTTAAAAATGATCCCAAAATCGTTTTGTGCACTCTCGAGAACCTCGGATACGATACCCATATTGCTGAAAAGATAATTGTTTGCGGCAGCCCTCTTGGATTTCAAAAATTATCACAGAATTGTTCTCTACACCCTCGAGAACCTCGGACACGATATCCATATTGTTGTCATCAAACTTTTGCGCGGCGGCCATCTTCGAATACAAAAATGATCCCAAAATCATTCTCTGCACCCTCGAGAATATCGGACACGATATCCATATTGCTAAAATCATTATTTTGTGCAGCGTCCATCTTGGATTTGAAAAATGATCACCAAATCGTTCTCTGCACACTCGAGAATCTCGGACACGATATCCATATTGCTGAAGTCATAATTTTGTGCGCGGCCATCTTGGATTTCAAAAATGATCACAGAATAGTTCTCTACACCCTCGAGAACCTCGGACACGATATCCATATTGTTGTCATCAAAATTTTGCGCGGCGGCCATCTTGGAATTCAAAAATGATCACCAAATCGTTCTCTGCACCCTCGAGAACCTCAGGTACGATATCCATATTGCTGAAATCATAATTTTGAGTGGCGGCCATCTTGGATTTGAAAAATGATCACAAAATCGTTCTCTGCACCCTTGAGAACCTCGGATATGATACCCATAATGTTGTTATCATAATTTTGAGCGGAGGCCATTTTGGATTTCAAAAATGATCACTAAATCGTTTTGTGCACTCTCGAGAACCTCGGATACGATACCCATATTGCTGAAAACATAAGTGTTTACGGCAGCCCTCTTGGATTTCAAAAATGATCACAGAATTGTTCTCTACACCCTCGAGAACCTCGGACACGATATCCATATTGTTGTCATCAAAATTTTGCGCGGCGGCCATCTTCGAAATCAAAACTGATCCCAAAATCATTCTCTGCACCCTCAAGAATATCGGACACGATGTCCATATTGCTGAAATCATAATTTTGTGCGGCGGCCATCTTGGATTTGAAAAATTATCACAAAATCGTTCTCAGCACCCTCGAGAACCTCGGTTACGATACCCATAATGTAGTTATCATGCTTTTGAGAGGCCGCCATCTTGGATTTGAAAAATCATCCCAAAACGTTCTCTGCACCCTCGAGAACCTCTGATACGATACCCATAATTTAGTTATCATAATTTTGAGCAGCTGCCTTCTCGGATTTAAAAATGATCCCAAAATTGTTTTTTGCACCCTCGAGAACCTCAGACACGATATCCATATTGCTGAAAAGATTGTTGTTTGCGGCAGCCCTCTTGGATTTCAAAAATTATCACAGAATTGTTCTCTGCACCCTCGAGAACCTCGGACACGATATCCATTTTGCTGAAGTCATAATTTTGAGCGGCGGCCTTCTCGGATTTAAAAATGATCCCAAAATCGTTTTGTGCACTCTCTAGAACCTCGGATACGATACCCATATTGCTGAAAAGATAATTGTTTGCGGCAGCCCTCTTGGATTTGAAAAATGATCACAGAATTGTTCTCTACACCCTCGAGAACCTGGGGCACGATATCCATATTGTTGTCATCAAATTTTGCACGGCGGCCATCTTCGAATTCGTAAATGATCCCAAAATCATTCTCTGCACCCTCGAGAATCTCGGACACGATATCCATATTGCTGAAATCATAATTTTGTGCGGCGGCCATCTTGGATTTGAAAAATTATCACAAAATCGTTCTCAGCACCCTCGAGAACCTCGGTTACGATACCCATAATGTAGTTATCATAATTTTGAGCGGCGGCCATCTTGGATTTCAAAAATGATCACAAAATCGTTTTGTGCACTCTCGAGAACCTCGGATACGATACCCATATTGCTGAAAACATAATTGCTTGCGGCAGCCTTCTTGGATTTCAAAAATGATCACAGAATTGTTCTCTACACCCTCGAGAACCTGGGGCACGATATGCATATTGTTGTTATCAAAATTTTGCGCGGCGGCCATTTTCGAATTCAAAAATGATCCCAAAATCATTCTCTGCACCCTCGAGAATCTCGGACACGATATCCATATTACTGAAATCATAATTTTTTGCGGCGGCCATCTTGGATTTGAAAAATGATCACAAAATCGTTCTCAGCACCCTCGAGAACCTCGGTTACGATACCCATAATGTAGTTATCATGCTTTTGAGAGGCGGCCATCTTGGATTTGAAAAATCATCCCAAAATCGTTCTCTGCACCCTCGAGAACCTCTGATACGATACCCATAATT
Organism: Leptidea sinapis; assembly: GCF_905404315.1. Lineage (NCBI taxonomy): Eukaryota > Metazoa > Arthropoda > Insecta > Lepidoptera > Pieridae > Leptidea > Leptidea sinapis. The sequence continues at coordinate 8,990,627 of NC_066305.1, read as the reverse complement.
TAGTTATCATAATTTTGAGCGGCGGCCTTCTCGGATTTAAAAATGATCCCAAAATTGTTTTTTGCACCCTCGAGAACCTCAGACACGATATCGATATTGCTGAAAAGATTATTGTTTGCGGCAGCCCTCTTGGATTTCAAAAATTATCACAGATTTGTTCTCTACACCCTCGAGAACCTCGGACACGATATCCATATTGCTAAAATCATTATTTTGTGCAGCGGCCATCTTGGAATTGAAAAATGATCACCAAATCGTTCTCTGCACACTCGAGAATCTCGGACATGATATCCATTTTGCTGAAGTCATAATTTTGTGCGGCGGCCATCTTGGTTTTGAAAAATGATCACAAAATCGTTCTCAGCACCCTCGAGAACGTCGGTTACGATACCCATAATGTAGTTATCATGCTTTTGAGGGGCGGCCATTTTGGATTTGAAAAATGATCCCAAAATCGTTCTCTGCACCCTCGAGAACCTCTGTTACGATACCCATAATGTAGTTATCATAATTTTGAGCTTCGGCCATCTCGGATTTAAAAATGATCCCAAAATTTTTTTCTGCACCCTCGAGAACCTCAGACACGATATCCATATTGCTGAAAACATTATTGCTTGCGGCAGCCCTCTTGGATTTCAAAAATGATCATAGAATTGTTCTCTGCACCCTCGAGAACCTCGAAACGATATCCATATTGCTAAAATCATAATTTTGTGCGGCAGCCATCTTGGATTTGAAAAATGATCACAAAGTCGTTCTGAGCACCATCGAGAAACTCTGATACGATAACTATAATGTAGTTATGATACTTTTGAGCGGCGCCCATCTTGGATTTGAAAAATGATCACAAAATCGTTCTCTGCACCCTCGCGAACCTCGGTTACGATACCCATAATGTAGTTATCATGCTTTTGAGAGTCGGCCATCTTGGACATGAAAAATGATCCCAAAATCTTTCTCTGCACCCTCGAGAACTCTGATACGATACCCATAATGTAGTTATCATAATTTTGAGCGGTGGCCATCTCGGATTTAAAAATGATCCCAAAATTGTTTTCTGCACCCTTGAGAACCTCGGACACGATATCCATATTGCTGAAAACATTATTGTTTGCGGCAGCCCTCTTGGATTTCAAAAATAATCATAGAATTGTCCTCTGCACCCTCGAGAACCTTGGACACGATATCCATATTGCTGAAAACATTATTGTTTGCGGCAGCCCTCTTGGATTTCAAAAATGATCATAGAATTGTCCTCTGCACCCTCGAAAACCTTGGACACGATATCCATATTGCTAAAATCATAATTTTGTGCGGTAGCCATCTTGGATTTGAAAAATGACCACAAAATCGTTCTCTGCACCCTCGAGAACCTTGGATACGATACCCATAATGTAGTTATCATAATTTTGAGCGGCGGCCATCTTGGATTTCAAAAATGATCACAAAATCGTTCTGTTTACTCTCGAGAACCTCGGATACGATACCCATACTGTTGAAAACATAATTGTTTGCGGCAGCCCTCTTGGATTTCAAAAATGATCCCAAAATTGTTTTCTGCACCCTCGAGAACCTCGGACACGATATCCATATTGCTGAAAACATTATTGTTTGCGGCAGCCCTCTTGGATTTCAAAATGATCATAAAATTGTCCTCTGCACCCTCGAGAACCTCGGACACGATATCCATATTGCTAAAATCATAATTTTGTGCGGCAGCCATCTTGGATTTGAAAAATGATCACAAAGTCGTTCTCAGCACCCCCGAGAACCTCTGATAAGATACCCATAATGTAGTTATCATACTTTTGAGCGGCGGCCATCTTGGATTTGAAAAATGACCACAAAATCGTTCTCTGCACCCTCGAGAACCTCGGATACGATACCCATAATGTAGTTATCATAATTTTGAGCGGCGGCCATCTTGGATTTCAAAAATGATCACATAATCGATCTGTGCACTCTCGAGAACCTCGGATACGATACTCATATTGTTGAAAACATTATTGTTTGCGGCAGCCCTCTTGGATTTCAAAAATGATCACAGAATTGTTCTCTGCACCCTCGAGAACCTCGGACACGATATCCATATTACTGTCATCAAAATTTTGCGCGGTGGCCATCTTGGAATTCAAAAATAATCCCAAAATCATTCTCTGCACCCTCGAGAATCTCGGACACGATATCCATATTGCTGAAATGATAATTTTGTGCGGCGGCCATCTTGGATTTGAAAAATGATCACAAAATCGTTCTCAGCACCCTCGAGAACCTCTGATACGATACCCATAATGTAGTTATCATACTTTTGAGCGGCGGCCCTCTTGGATTTCAAAAATGACCATAGAATTGTTCTCTGCACCCTCGAGAACCTCGGACACGATATCCATATTGCTAAAATCATAATTTTGTGCGGCAGCCATCTTGGATTTGAAAAATGATCACAAAGTCGTTCTCAGCACCCTCGAGAACCTCTGATACGATACCCATAATGTAGTTGTCATACTTTTGAGCGGCGGCCATCTTGGATTTGAAAAATTATCACAAAATCGTTTTTTCTCGCTTTGGGGCATGCAAACATCCAATGAAAGGGGTAAGCAACTCACTGAATACGTTTTTTCTACTAACCTTAATATTTTAAATGTAGGTTCAGAACCCACCTTTGTATACAGGAGGAGCAAAACAATTATTGACATTACCTTAGCAACATTTTTCTATGGCCAAGTGGTATGTGTCGAAGGAAGCATCCTGCTCAGACCACAGATGGATACTCTTTAGCCTGGAGGTAAACATCACTACACCGCCTCCCAGGAAGAAACCCCACAGAACGAATCTTATTCAGTACAAGATGGAATCGCGTCTAAAGGAAGAAGCACTCCCAGCCAGGATAATCAGAGTAGAAAACATCGAAAACCACATAGCACAAACTTACGAATTTATGACTGCCAGATATCATGCTACATGTCCCCTCACCAGCACTCAAACAGACAGACCAAGACCCCAACCCTGGTGGGGACCTGAATTAGAAAGGCTCAGGAAAAAAGTGAGGAGACATCTGAACCGCGCAATGAGCACAGGCGATCAACACGACTGGGACATCTACAAAGAATGTAAGTCTGAATACAAGAAACGCATCAGATACAGAAGATCAGAAGGTTGGCGTAAATTTTGCAGTGGCATCCAATGCCATAACCAGGCTAACAGGGCAAGGAAAACAAACTCTAACCAACCCAGATAAATCCTCGGATCCCTGTAGAAACCTGATGGTACATTTACCAACTCACCAGAGGAAACACAGCGAGTCCTGACGGAAACTCACTTTCCAGGATGCAAAATAATGCAGCATATAGAGTGGGTAAATGAAAACATAACCGCTGAAGAAGCACACAAGATGGTGACCACCGATAAAACAAAGTGGGCTGTAAATTCCTTTCACTCCTTTAAGTCAGCAGGACCTGATGGGATTTTTCCCGCATTGTTGCAATGGGGAGGAGAGGCTCTCCACATCCGGCTGATCAACATATTCAGGGCGTGTCTAGCGCATAGATACATCCCTAGGAAATGAAGGGAAGTAAAAGTGATTTTCATACCAGGTAAAAGTGACTACTCCAATTCTAAATCATACAGACCCATCAGTCTTACCTTTTTCGCCCTGAAGACCCTAGAAAGGCTGTGTGAAAGAGAACTGAGAGAGAATTACCTTAAGAACATACCCCTACACCCTAATCAACACGCATACAGTCAAGGTAAAAGCACCGAATCTGCACACACGCTGTAGTGAACGTTATAGAGGGCGCACATTCGGAAAAAAACTTTTGTCTAGGAACCTTCGTGGACATTGAAGGAGCCTTCGAAAAGACAAAATTTAAAAAAATAAAAGAAGCACTACACTGCCATGGAGTATGTACAACTCTGACATCATGGATTGAAAACATGCTCAAACACAGAGTGATATTACTAAATGAAAGTGAGACACAGAAGGCAATTGTCGCTAAAGGCTGCCCTCAAGGTGGAGTAATCTCACCTCTTTTATGGAACTTGGTAGTAAATGATCTTATTACCACTCTAAACGAAAATCACTACTTTATGGTAGGCTACGCAGATGACCTAACTATATTGATATGCGGAAAGTTTGCTAGTACTATGTATATGTGAAGTAACAAATGCAGCATTGAAAATTGTGGAAAGATTGTGCATAGATATCTATATATCTATATCTACCTATCAGTCAACCCATGAAAAACGGAACTGGTAATATTCACAAGCAAAAGAGTTCTGGGTAACTATAAACTGCCGAAACTGTTTAACACCGAACTCCAATTAAACAGCAAAGTGAAGTATTTAGGAGTAATACTTGACAGCAAGTTAAACTGGGCCGCCCACTTGGAGTCAAAAATAAATACAGCCGCCATAGGAAATACATGGGGACTGGCCTACACGACCTATGATATGTTACGGTGCAGTTGTTTGGTGGCCACGTACCAAGCTGAACACTACTTGTAATAAACTGCAACGATTCCAAAGACTAGCGTGTATGGCTATCACAGGATGTATGCGAACTACACCTACCGCGACTGTAGAAGCATTGTTGAATCTTCCCGCTCTACAGCTCTTTATAAAACAAGAGGCGGCCTGCGCCGCAGTAAGCTTGAAGACACTAATCTTTGGAAAACCACTCAATCCCCACACCCAGAGGTTCTAAATGAGGTTGTAGCTGTACCTACAACCATTAATATCAATTAATACAAATGTCTAATACCTAACTTGTAACGTAGCATTATAGATCGTAGAAATAGTAATCGTGAATAATAACTGTAATAAGCGTATGCCGAAAGATTCGTTCTGACAAGAACATTTTATTTTATATAACGTAGTATTAGCTCTGATAAGAACCATTTCATAATGCTGTACATCAACTGATAGAATCATACAGATCACCAGTAGTCATCTCAGTGAAGTTTCAAGCATCGTACTTTCTCTCGACGATCGCAGACATACTCACGTGATCAGTCATATGCTCCGTGTTACACAACCGCACAGCAAGGCCGAGCGGACTCGACTGGGACTCGATCGCTATTCATGCAATTTTAATCAATGAGCGACAACGTAGGTGCGGAATGCTCATTGACATCGTTTGATCGAGCTTCGACGCGAGTTTACACAAACTGCGATAGCATTAGTTTTAGAGCGAGATAGAACACATAATATTATTCTCAATTCTTAGTGAATCGTTTTACTATTGGTTAAAATGTAAGCTTTAGTATTGGTGTGTATTTTCTGAACTTGTAAATATTTTTTGAGTAACGATTGTAATTGGGTAACTAGTTTTAAGGATTTTGTATATATATCGTGTAACCTTTTAATAAATCATATCTTCCATATATCTTCCACATATTCCTCACAGTCAAGCAGTTTTATTTAATCGCCAAACGCTCAGTCTCTGAAGTGGTGACCCCGAACAAGAACACCGACGGAAGGAACCCGAACAAGAACACCGACGGAAAGAAGCCAGGAAGCCCGAACAAGAACGCCGACGGAAGGAAGCCAGAACAGAAGAACACAAAACCTCTGCCCGGCTACACATCGAAGAACAGCTTCACCAGCTCGCCGAAACGACGAATTCCTGTTCGACGAATCTCTGCTCGAGGAATATCAACCCGACGAAGAAATGGAAGACACAAACCAGGCTCAGCCACTCCCAGCGCCAACCGTGACAGAAATCTCCAGCATTTAACTGTCGATGCGCATACCACCATTTTCCGCGATTTCCAAATCCGCGATTGTGGTATCACAGCTTTGAAGCCGCCACCGATGATCTCAATAGGAGTCAAGCCCAGCTGACACAGATGGTGCTCGTCCAATTAGAAAAGGTTGACATCGAACAAATCTCCGACATCCTATTTAACATACCGAGAGACAAACAATATTCAGCAATCAAGGAACGTCTCATATCGGTGTATGAAGAATCCGACAGCCGCAAGTGCCAGAAGCTACTCGCCGAGATGGAGCTCGGAGACCAGAGCCTTAAAGCTAAGATCTAGCCTTCACAGCTACTGCGACGCATGCGTAACCTTGCAAGGGACAAGGTTACTGACTCCACCCTCCGCATGATGTGGAGTAAGCAGCTGCTAGCCCACGTCCGCTCCGTGCTCGCCGTCAGCGAGTCATTCAGCGCGAAGTCCACGCTGGAGGAACTAGCGTTGCTTGCTGACACGATGATGGAGCAAATCCAGGAGGTAGCTGCCGTCTCCAGCCAGCCACCAGCATCAGGACCAGAATCATCGACGTCAAATCAGGTAGATCACACACAATTCCTTATTAACGAGATACGAAAATTATCACTAGAAGTCGCCGAACTCAAGTCAAGGCCATCTCAACACCATCATCGCCACCGATTTCGCTCGTCATCTCGCAATAGAAATTCGTCACACCACCGTTCCCGCACACTCAATAGCTCACCAACACTTTACTGCTGTATATCGTAGTATCGATACCATCGCCGATTTAGTAGTGAAGCACGACGTTGTACTACGCCCTGCAGCTTCAATAAAGAGCCATCGGGAAACTGGAACGGACGTTAGCTGCGGCGGAACCCGGCGTCCTTCACACTTCATACCGCCTTTTTGTCACAGACAAGAAAACAAAGATGTCATTCTTAGTAGATACCGGTGCTAATATATCCGTCCTACCAAGAAAACTAGGCCTGAAAGCAACGCCTCTACCATTTAAATTGTACGCTGCAAACAACACAACAATTTCAACTTATGGTGAGAAAACATTAGAACTCGATCTCAACCTCCGTCGACCATACAAATGGAAGTTTATTGTAGCTGACGTCACGAAACCAATATTAGGTGCCGATTTTCTCAACCACCATCAACTTATCGTAGACTTAAAAAATCGAAGATTAATTGATGCCGTCAAAAATTTAAAAATCAACGCGCCAATAATGTCAACGACCTCACCCACAATAGGAAGTATCGATATACAGGCCCCGTACCACGCGATACTCGCCGAATTCCCCGGTACCACGAGATTAACATCGATGCAATTATCGCCAAAAATTAACGTAGAACATTACATTGAAACACAAGGACCTCCATTACATTGCCGTGCTCGTCCCATTCCACCTCATCGTTATGAAATAGTGAAGAAAAAATTTGAAAACATGATGCAACAAGGACTCTGCAGACCGAGTAAAAGTCCATGGTCTTCACCACTCCATATAGTACTTAAGAAGAATGGCGATATACGGGTATGCGGTGATTATAGACGATTGAACAGCATAACCAAACCCGATCCTTATCCAGTGTCAAGAGTCAAGGACTTCACCCATCATCTGTCTGGCAAAACAATATTCTCCACAATCGACCTCAACCGCGCTTACCAACAAATGAAGACCAGGGAACAGGACATAGAGAAGACAGCTATCATCACACCAATGGGTTTATTCGAATTTCCTCGCATGTGTCCTGGTCTGAAGAATGCGGGACAAACATTTCAGCGATTTATTCACGAAGTGCTCCGTGGATTAGACTACGTTTTCCCATTCATAGACGATTTGCTCATTGCCTCAGCAAACGAGACTGAGCATCGCGATCACCTAAGAACAGTTCCTAGAAGATTGGAAGAAAACGGTATCACTATCAACCCCGCGAAGTGTAACTTAGGCCAAACGGAAGTCAAATTCCTTGGATACATCGTATCAAAAAACGGTATACAGCCACCAGAAGAGAAGATTAAAGCCATTACCAAATATTCAAAACCGAAAACTATAGAAGGTTTTAGACGATTTCTAGGCATGTTAAATTTCTATCGTGACCACATACCGAATGCTGCATCAATACAAGCTCCGCTAAACGCTTACCTACACCATGTCAAGAAACGTGTTAAAACAATAATTGAATGGACCGACGAAGCGAGTTCGATTCAGGCAGGCTACGCGAGCACACGTGCCGCGTTATCTGTCCTCCTTCGAATATTTTTATTACCTGCGTTATCGCACTATCTGCTCAGGCCACCTGGGCTAGCTATTGTTATCGCGCGCTATTGTTCGGGACTCTGAGTCTCGCACCTGTTACGTTCCTTCGCGGAACGTAGCTTAGTTATTACGGTTTTACGATCGTGTTAGTTAGCACCTGTGCTGTGTTTCGCGATTCTGCACGCTAATCGTGTGTGTTTGTGAGTTGCAGTTCGTGCCGTGTGTGTCTTCTCCGCGGGGGCCTGCACAGCGTGCATTGGGGTTCCGGCCCAGCCAGTTTACATCTAGTAAAGCTTAGTCTTAGGCTTAATTATTATTATTAATTTCTTTTAATTTTTGTATATTTCATTATTATTAATAGTATTTTATTAATGTACAAGTGTACAACTTTACTATAGTTGTCCACTTAATTATTATACTCCCCCTCTGCCTGACTTGGGCAGCGGGGGTTGGCACCCACTCAACTTAGCTAAATATACAACCATGGCTTCACCAATGGTTGCCGACGAGGGCTTTTTCAGCGCTCTACTTGATAGGTTCCTTACGGAGAAGATCGCTCCGCTAATGAAAGAAACACTCAACAAGAGAGTGGATGCCGCTATTAAAGCGAAATCCAAAAACTATAACTCGTCGTCTGACGTTTCGGGTTCCGACGGGGAATCCGAAATGGAATTAGGCAACATCTCCGATGTTAGTTCCGTGGCCTCGGTCAAACCGAGAAAAGTGATCACCCGATCAGCCCGCCCGCCTGTCCTTCAGGCTTACTTTGACGCGCAGGCGACCCCTAAGGTCTCCGCGGTCACTCCTGACCTCACGGAAGCCCCTCAGGCTTCCAGTGCTTCACAGGCCCAGCCGGAAACCGCTCTACCGAAAGCGGAGAGTGTCGCATCGGACACGGACGGCTTCACCACCGTGAGCCGTAAAAAGAAGCGCGGTCGCGAATCGCCTTCTGTCGATGGCACGCCCGCCAAGAAAGCCGCGGCCACGACTATCTCCACTCCCGCGCCTGCGCCCGCTAAAGCCCGCGTACCGCCACCGACCAAGCGCCCACCCCCTATTTTTAAAGGAGACTGAGGCCGCTGGTTGGTGATCAAAAATAGGATCCCAAAGACACTCTCCTTCCAGGCGGGGGCGTACCAATCTCTTATCAAATTAGAGACCAAGGAGGTAGCGGACCACCGCGCCTTGACATCTCTTCTTAGTGAGCTGAGTGTGGGTTTCCACACGTACGCCCTGCCTGAGGAGAAGCGTCTAAGGGTCGTTATTAGGAACGTCCCGAGAGAGATAAACGTGGCCGACATTCTGTCGGACCTCAAAGAGCAGGGTTACCCTGCACACGAGGTGCACCGTATGCGCGGCACCAACAACAAACAACCATTTAACATGGTTCTCGTCGTCCTCGACCTCACGCAAGAGGGAAAGGAAATCTTCAATATTAAATCGGTTTGCTCCCTTCAGGGCATCCGGGCCGAAGCTCCTCGCAACCGCGGGGGGCCCGGTCAGTGTCACAGATGCCAGTTATACGGGCACTCGGCACGCAACTGTGAACACACCCCGAGGTGCGTGAAGTGCCTCGGTAAACATGGCACGCCGGAGTGCCCTCGACCAGCGCAATGCGCGGAGCCCCCGGCCTGCGTCTTGTGCGGGGAGTAGGGGCACCCCGCGAGCTATCGCGGGTGTCCCAAGGCACCCAAACACAAGCGTCACTCAGGGCGCCGCCAGCCGCAAGGCAGAGCAGAGAAGGTGGAGTTCACTTCGACCTTCAAACCTGCGCCGCCTCCTAAGGTAAACGCCTGGGCGAGGACATTTCTAAAACCACGTATACGCGATCCGCGTATCGCTAATTACAACTTAGTCAGAAATGATCGCACCACCCGTATGGGCGGTACCCTCATTTATTTTAAAAGGTCTTTACACTGTATATCTATAGATCCTCCGGTCCTCACTAACATCGAGGCCTCTGCCATCCGAGTCAGTATGGCGAATCACCAGCCGATCACTGTTATTTCAGCTTATCTTTCGCCCAACAAACAAGTATTAGACACAGATATAGAAGCATTACTCGGCCACGGGGCCGCAGTCATAGTGGGCGGCGATCTTAACGCCAAACACTCCAGCTGGAACAGTAGAGCCACAAATAGAAACGGAATCTTATTAGATTCGCTGACAGACAAGCTGAACTTTTCAGTAATAGCACCCGACGAACCAACACGTTATCCGGATAACGTCGCGCACCGACCTGACATTCTAGACGTTGGGTTACTTAAGAACGTAACGCTCAATGCAAATTCAATCGAGGTTTTTCACGAATTAGAGTCAGACCACCGGCCCGTCGTCCTAAATCTAGGCCCACCGGTTAACTTTCAACCACCGACGAAAACAGTGATCGACTGGCAACGGCTGGAAAAGGATCTCGAGTCTATCAAGTCTGACGACCTTGAACTTATACCGGACCTCATCGACTCGGTCGACAGTGCTATCTCTCATGTGACGTCACATATACAGAATAGGATCAAGGCCTGCTCCAGGCAGGTTCCGACGATGCAACCGCATCGCCTAAACCTGCCTCCAGAGGTCAGGAACTTACTCACACAGAAGCACAGAGCCACTAGACTTTACGATAGGTATCCGTCGGTCGAGAATAGGCGCCACCTCCGCTACCTATAGCGAGTGGTACGGGAACGTATCGCGGAACTCCGCGGCGAACGTTGGGACCGCTTGCTCGGCAACCTTAAGCCATCACATGTGGCTTTCTGGAAGCTGCCTCGCGCGTTCAAACAGGAGCCGCCCACTGTCATGCCTCCTTTGGACAGACCGGGACTGCAGCCGGCGCTCGATGACGATGAGAAGGCTGAATGCCTCGCCGATAGTCTCGAGAGTCAGTGCTCTCCAAATGCAGCAGCCGACCCGACACACGTTGACAAAGTTGATCGTGAAGTTGAACGTCGCTCCGCTCTGAGCCCTTCAGGCGATGTAATAAAACCCACCTCTTACGAAGAGGTGAAGCTAATCATTAAAGAGCTTCACTCCAAGAAGGCCCCGGGGCCCGACACTATAAACAATAGGGTTCTTAAAATCCTACCCTCGACTCTTATTACTTTATTGGTTACCATTTTTAATATTCTATTGTCTAATAGCGCGTTCCCCGAACAACCGATTCCATTGTTATAGGTATACCAAAACCCAATAAACCTAAAGCTAATCCGAGTAGCTATAGGCCTATTAGCTTAATTAACTCGATCGGGAAACTTTACGAAAGATTAATCCTCGCGCGTCTTAATCATTACATCGCGGAGCTCAACCTGATACCCGACATACAGTTCGGATTCAGAACCGCTCACTCATGTCCCCAGCAGGCTCACCGACTCACCGAGTACATTCTCGTAAGGTATGGCACAACGGCTTAGTATTCAAGCTGTATCAACTGGGAGTGCCAGACAGGCTCGTGCGCATCATACGAGCCTACCTTACTGATCGCTCCTTCCGATATCGAGTAGAGGGCACCCTATCCTCACCCAGACCCATCAGGTCTGGCGTGCCACAGGGTTCAGTCCTCTCTCCCACTCTTTTCTCGCTCTTCACGAGCGACATTCCCAAGTTTCCGAGTGTCCAGCTCGCTCAGTACGCTGACGATACGGCACTCTACTTTGGCTCCGCTCTATTGAACCGCTCAACCTTGAGCAGGAACATTAAAGTGCTTCAAGCCGCCGTCGATGAACTAGGCAACTGGTTCAGAAAATGGTGGATTGAAGTGAACCCCACCAAGAGCGCAGCGGTACTCTTCGGTAACGCGAATAGCATCCGCGCTAAAAAACGACCGACCGACGTCATTAAATTGTATGAAACACCCATACCGTGGGTGAAGGATTACAAATACTTAGGAGTCACGTTCAACAGCAATATGAACTTCAAGAAACATATTGATACGGTATGCAATAGAGCCCGATTTGTCCTCAGTCGCCTTTATCCACTTGTGTGTGGGCGAAGCAAACTTCCGCTCAAACACAAAGTGACGCTGTACAAAACCATCGTACGGCCCATACTGTCATACGCAAGCGTCGTTTTCGCGCACACCCGACCGAGCTACTTACGTCGTTTGCAAGTAGTTCAAAATAAATTCACGCGCATGGCAACCGGAGCCCCGTGGTTCATCCGAAACGTTGACCTTCGCCGCGACCTAGAGCTTCCGACGATAGCTCAACACTTTAAAGAGATCTTGCGACGCTTCTTTGACAAGGCGCCTAACCATCCCAACATCTTGGTTAGAAAGGCATGCGGGTACACCCCCCTTCACCATAGTCTCAACCCAATAAGACGTCCCAGACACGTAACGGTAGACCCGGATGACGACATCACCATCGCGAACGCGACACCCACACAAACACCGACACAGACGTTCCGGGGCGTAAATACGTAACAGTATTTCCTCCTATCAAAAAAAAAAAAAAGCCCTTCGTTCATGGTTAACGAACACCTGTGCATGGGTCAATGAACTACCAACCGTATTATTAGGCCTGCGCGCAGTTCTACGATCGGACACAGGCGTTAGCGCCGCCGAACTAACAACATACGGCTATAACCTTCGTCTACCAAGTGATTTCTTTGACATAAACACACAAACATCATCTACCTCATTGGATCATACCTACGTTGATAAATTACGTACCCATATCGCAGCTAATAAACCACACTCACCTACTTCACATCGTAATAACAAACACATATTTGTTCATCAAGACTTACATACATGCAGTCATGTGTTTATTAGAATAGATTCAGTAAAACCACCATCACAAACACCATATGAAGGACCGTACCGTGTTATCAAACGAAGCGGTAAAGTTTATACCATTCAGTTACCAGGTCGACGAACAAACATATCGATCGACCGTTTAAAACCTGCATATTTATTAAATGAAACTGAAGAAAACAATACATTATATTCATTACCTTTACCTGTACAAGTTACCCAAAACCTTACCGATACCATACCTAACAAACATACCACCAATACCCAAAATACCACGTTACCAGACCCTACGTACAACTTGACGTCCCAGCCTATCAAAACGTCAAGGACAGGCCGACTCATCAAGTTGCCGGTGCGTTTCACTTGAAGGGGACTCCTGTAGCTGTACCTACAACCAATAATATCAATTAATACAAATGTCTAATACCTAATTTGTAACGTAGCATTATAGATCGTATAAATAGTAATCGTGCATAAGAACTGTAATAAGCGTATGCCGAATGATTCGTTCTGACAAGAACATTTTATTTTATATAACATAATATTAGCTCTGATAAGAACCATTTCATAATGCTGTACATCAACTGATAGAATCATACAGATCACCAGTAGTCATCTCAGTGAAGTTTCAAGCATCGTACTTTCTCTCGACGATCGCAGACTATACTCACGTGATCAGTCATATGCTCCGCGTTACACAATCGCACAGCAAGGCCGAGTGGACTCGACTGGAACTCGATCGCTATTCATGCAATTTTAATCAATGAGCGACAACGTAGGTGCGGAATGCTCATTGACATCGTATGATCGAGCTTCGACGCGAGTTTACACAAACTGCGATAGCATTAGTTTTAGAGCGAGATAGAACACATAATATTATTCTCAATTCTTAGTGAATGATACGTTTTACTATTGGTTAAAATGTAAGCTTTAGTATTGGTGTGTATTTTCTGAACTTGTAAATATTTTTTGAGTAACGATTGTAATTGGGTAACTAGTTTTAAGGATTTTGTATATATATCGTGTAACCTTTTAATAAATCATATCTTCCATATATCTTCCACATATTCCTCACAGTCAAGCAGTTGTTTTATTTAATCGCCAAACGCTCAGTCTCTAAAAGGTGATTGAAAAGGAGCCTCTGCTGTTGGCAGTAAGTGATAGATCTCCAAACGAATATATATTCGATAAGAGATACAAAATACAATGGTAATACGAACTGAAAGAGGACTTCAATACAACAGACCTCAGGATTTTCACAGATGGCTCAAAGACAAGGTCGGGCACGGGATACGGAGTGTTCTCGGAAGACCTAAATATAAGAATAACTGCATCACTAGGAGCTCATAACA